>NC_089744.1:1872500-2075000 GCF_040412425.1 Macrobrachium rosenbergii
ACAATCATAGTATGACACTAAAAAGTAGCAGTAACGACAGTTTGATTATGTGTGTGTGTGTGTGTTTATGTATGTATGTATGTATGTATGTTTGATTATATATATATATATATATATATATATATATATATATGTAATATATATATATATATATATATATATATATATATATATATATATATATATATATATATATATATATATATATAACTGAATCACGGAAATATGGAGCGTGATGAATATATAAATAAAGGCAAATGCCACGAAGGAAAGTAAAACAGTGGAGTGGTGCTAGGCCTTTCGACTTACTGTCCTTTACTTAGCAGGCTGATAGAAATATAAATATAAGTTTACAAAGAAAGCCCTTATAATTGACATATGGGGAGTATAAAGGAACAGATGTACCTGGAATCCAACACAGATGAAGAGTTAGTGGATCTAGAAAAACAGGGGCAAATATTTAAGATGTTTTACAAAAGATTAGGCCCAACAGCACAGAAGCAGGGAAAAGTCAATTGAAAGATTATACAAGGAAAGAGACTGACCACCAAAAAATTACTGTGGAAAGGGTAAGCTAATTACATATGTTTACAAAATTAGAATTCAGTAATTCTCCCTTTGGTAAACAATAATAATTTTTGCGTAGTGAACATTTTCACACAAAAAATACATTAAACATACAAATACATAGGAAATATATATGTGGTAACTAATTAGTAATTAAGTCAGTAATTTTTAAGGTCATTCAAAACAATCCTGACCCCTGTATTTTACTAATACAGGGGTCCAAATAATACATGCCAGGGCTAAGGTTAAAATTACAACTGGAAGTAAGCTGTATAGTATCAGATTCAGTCCAATTTATTCTACGAGAGTTTTCACTTAAATGAATGAATATTGCATTGGATGTCTGCCCAGTTTTGACAGAGTACTTATGCTGTTTAATTCTCTATGTTACTCTCACTATAAAACTTTTTGTGGGCTTCATCATAGCAAATATCTAGTATATGTGAAGGATAATATAAATCTGTCTCTATTTTTCTTATGTATTCGATTTCTTGATCCAAATACTGGGGACTGACAATGAGCAATGCTCGTAAAAACATAGAAGAAAAAAATGGATATTTTGATATTAAGGTGGTGGCCTGAGTAAAAATGGACATAAGTTGTTAGTTGGTTTCCTATAAATACTGAATTTGCCTTGAAATGGTTCTCTTTGTATTAAAACACCCAAGAAAAGGAACAATTGTCTTTTTCCAATTTTAAAGTAAACTTCATGGGTGGTACCTGATTATTCAAATTAGAGAGTAAATCATTTACACCAGTACCAGCGGGCAAAACTACTAAAATGTCGTCAACATAACTATACCACTTTAAAGGAGAATAAATGATATTAGATAAATATCGTTTTCAAAGAATTTCATATGCAAGTTTGAGAGGAGTGGGGATGAAGGGATGCCCATTGCCATACCAAATATATGTTGGTAGAATTCACAATTGAATATAAACTTACAATCACAAATGCACAACCTAGTGAGTGAAATAATGTGACTTACAGGTAGAGGTAATTCTTGATGGATTAATTCGTTACTAAGATACTCTACAATAGAAGCTATAGGGACTTTAGTAAAGAGAGAAACATCAAAACTAAAAAATCTATCAGTGAGGCAAAAAGTGATTTTGTTTAATTTATCAACTAAATCTAAAGAATTATATATGTGAGAATCGGAGATAGTTCCAAGTAACGGAGACAAGAGCTTTGTAATATACTTTGAAAGTTTATATGATATTGAGCCAACAGTACTGATAATAGGCTATATAGGATTATTTTCTTTGTGCGTTTTTGCTAATCCGTAAAAGTATGACAACGAGGGAAATTTTACTGACAAGACACTAGGGTATGGTGTGTCCTCCTTTATATCGAATAGACCCACTGTTTTAACTATTGCGTCTTCCCCATGTAAATTTGAAAAATATTGTGATCTTCCTCAGAATCATGTAGACGTAATTAAAGGTATTTTTTATGGAGCTGTTAACGTTAGTCATGCTCGTTATAAAAAAAGTTTGACCGATCTTAACAAAAGACAATCCAGTCCACATCTCAAAAGCTGATAAGTCGAACAGTATTATAATTTTATGTAAAGCTGACTAAATATCACGTATGCAAGCCCTACTGGATGATGATACGATTTATGAAAAACTTTAAAAAATCCCCTTGATCAAAGCATAAAAATTTTCAATAGCACAGTGAAAAAATCCTTAAGATAAAAAAAAGAACTAATAGGTCAGTTGTCAGTAAAATTTTCCTCGTTACCTTACTTGTACAGATTAGTAAAAACGCACAAAGAAAATAATCCTATGCAGCATATTATCATTACTGTTGGCTCAATATCATATAAACTTTCAAAATATATTACCAAGCTCTTGTCCCCGTTACTTTGAACAATCTCCGATACTCGCATATATAATTCTCTAGATTTAGTTGATAAACAAAATTACTTTTTGCCTCACTGATGGATTTGTTAGTTTTTGATGTTTGTTCCCGTTTTACTAAAGTCCCTTTAGATTCTGCTTTAGTGTAACATAGTGACGAACTAATCCATCACGAATTACCTCTACCTGTAAGTCATATTTCACTCACTAGGTTGTGCACTTGTGATTGTAAGTTTATATTCTATGGTGACTTCTACCTACAAATATTTGGTATGGCAATGGGCAACCCTTTATCCAACACTCCTCTAAAACTTGTATATCGAATTCTTTGAAAAACGACATTGACCTAATATCATTTAAAATTATATAATATGTTGATGTTTTAGCTTTTTTTGCCTGCTGGTATTGATGTAAATGATTTACTCTCTAATTTGAATAACCAGGTACCACCCATTGAGTTTACTTAGGGAGGCAATTGTCTTTTTGTAATTCTTTCTTAATGTATTAATACACAGAGAACCATTTCAATGCAAATTCAGTATTTCTAGGAATCCAACCAACAACTTAACTTTTGTTCATTTTTATTCAGGCACCAGCTTAATATCAAAATATCCATTTTTCTTCTATGTTTTTACGAGCATTGCTCATTGTGAGTCCCCAGTATTTGGATCAAGAAGTCGAGTACATAAGAAAAATAGGGACAAATTTATGTTATCATTCACACACTCTTAGCTTGGCTTATTTTAGTGGTTTTGAAACCATAAAATCATTGTTAAAATCTTTTAATGTCAACCTGGTTTTTATACCGCCAGTAAGGATTTAGAAGTTTGAATTAATCAGTATAAGTATTCTGTCAAAACTGGACAAACATCCAATGCAATATTTATTCATTTAAGTGAAAACTCTCACAGGATAAATAGGACTGAAAGTTCAGCGATTGCCAGATCAAAAGACTTCTCTTCACGAAATCGTTTAGAATCTCCTATTATACAGCTTACTTCCAGTGGTAGTAATTCTAACCTTATCCCTGGCATGTATTATTTGCACCCCTGTCTTAGTAAAATGTTCAAGAATGACCTTAAAGATAAGATCACTGACTTAATTTCGTAATCACTGACCTTAATTGCTAATCAGTTAACCTTATATAGACAAATTATTGTCTATATTGTTATTGTTTACCAAAAGGAGAACTATTGAGTCGTACTTTTATAAACATATGTAATCAGCTTATTCTTTCCACGGTTATTTTTTGGTGGTCAGTCTCTTTCCCTGTATGGTCTTTTCATTAACTTTTCCCTGCGTCTGCGCTGTTGGGCCTAATCTTTTATTAAACTCCCTAAGTTTTTACACCTGTTTTGGTAGGTCCACTAATTTTTCAGCTATGCTGGATTCCAGGTACATCTGTTCCTTTATAATCCCCATCTGTCAAATATACGAGCTTTCTTTGTAAACTTGATTTTATATTTCATTCCGTTAAGTAACGGACAGTACGTCGAAAAACCTAGCACCACTCTGTTGTTTCACTTTCCTTAATGTCATTATATATATATGTGTGTGTGTGTGTGTGTGTGTGTGTGCGTGAGTGAGTGAGTGAGTGTGAGCACATATGAAGAACTTAAGCAGGAAAATTAAATCATTATAATACATAACAGAAACGATATTTTATATTGGTAAGTATATAGTCGTAAACATTAAAAACCCGTATGTTGGTGTGCACTAGTGTATATATGCACATTTTTATTAATACTGCGTCTTTATCAAAAATTTTATATATAACTTCAATGTTAATTTAGTATTCTTTAAGTAGTTGGGTTTTGCATCACGTATTTTAGCATGTCCTGTTGTGTTTAATTTTTGTATAACATACACCACAAAACACAAGAAAATTTTATTACAGTTTTTCTCTTCGGGAAGATAATCCCTTATTTGTGGTTATCACCCTAATGCTATAAATTATCGAGTGTTCGTTATATTATCTTTGCTACAAATTGTTCTTAACAGTTGTTCACTTCATTAGATGTCGCTTGGATGTGTCGAGTGTATTTGCCTGTCAAGATAGTGGAAAATATTAGAAGTTTGTGGAAAGGTGCAAGCTTAACTTACGTGTGTGTGTGTGTGTGTGTGTGTGTGTACAGACACAGTACAGTGTAGTTTTCGTTCTTTCTTAGTCAACAGAGGTAAAGTAAGAGAATTTTTTTTTATTTCAAAGGTAAAGTTATGATACGATTTGTATGATTTCCTAGTATTTTTCTTACATGTATGGAATATGTGCTGGAGACACAAATATTAATGCTTAAAGATTATACTTCAGTCTGAGGGTAATCAGTAGTGTAGTCTGTGTCTGCTGTTAGATTTAGCGAGTGTCGAGATGTGCTATATAGCATGTTTCTTGAGAATTTTGATGAAAGTTTCATGAGAAAATATTGCCCCTCCCTGTTAGAAATTTGTCTTATAAACAGAGACTGTCGTGATAGCTTTAGCTTACCACTAAATGAAATAAAAAGAGATAAATATTTGGAAAAGTTAGTCCGTGCCCTATTTTCCTTTAGCACTATTAATTCCTCTCAGACTTGGTGTCCGGAATACCAATATTGACTTTATATAGACGTGCCGGGTAGTGTTGTGTTGACACAAGCTTCCAACGGACGTTACTTCACGAACTTGGAGTCTCATCCGTTCCGTCCATGAGTACACACACACACACTTACACACACACACACACACATACATACACACACACATTGGCCTAAATCCCACAGCCTTTGCTGCCTCATCTCACTTCACACTCAGATTCACTGTTGAACACCTCGAAAAGTGTAGTGTTGGTATTTTAGAGGGACCACTCGCAAATATTAAAAAATGGAAACAGGTAAAAAGGAAAACTAATCATTTTCGTGTTACCTTCACCAGAACTCACGGAAATCCCCCTTAGATACTAGCAAGAGAATTTTTTTTTTTTTTTTCCACGAAGATCTTTTCAATCGTCAGGTTATTATCAGTTTTTACTTCAGATTTGATGAAATAACTTGTCTCACCGAAGGGTAACAAAGAAACTAAAATTTAAAACCCGACTATTATTGGCCGTCCAATCTATAGCTAACTCATTTCAATTTCGATGTTATAACGATAAGAGAACTCGGAACTGAAGTCTGTGTTGCTCAGGCATGTTACCAGTCATTAGATGCCGGATTACGCGATTTGTTTTACTCGTTAGAAAGGCTTGGAGAGTTAGGGAGAGGAGCCTGGTGCAAAGGGAAGAAAAAGAAAGCTTTACGTTACGTATCGCCATGGAAAGAGGTCAGAGGGTGGTGTTCGAATGAGACAGGGCTTTATGTCAGGTATGTTTTTTTTTTTTTGAAGTCTTGAGGCGTGAGGCAAATGGAAGTGTTAAATGATTTCGTATCAGAAATCCGGTAAGAGAGAGAGAGAGAGAGAGACGGGGGCGGGGGGCTTAGGCATTGGGAGAAGGGTAGATGCTGTTTCAGCTGATGCTGTATCATCCTAATACATTATCCATTCGAACAAATGCATGGGCATAGTGTATCCAGTCGTTATGTACCGTAAACTCCAGACCGGTAAGGGTCTACAGTCGAATGGGCTACATCATGGTTTGTATACCATTCAGTACAGTATTCTAAGCAATATCGTGAATTGGTAGTCGCTCTTCTAGTATTCATTTCAATAAGTTAGAAAACATTCTTATTTAAGTAATTCTTTCAGTGTTTTCTCTGAAACCACATCGTTTGTATTTTATGAGGCAGCGGCAATTCTTATGCTTTTCACTGGTAGGGTAAACAATATTTAAGGAAACTAATCGAAAATCCTGTCTGTTGATTGCCTTGGAAAAGTGACCATATTGCTCCAAGTGCTTCAAGTTTACTGAAGCTCTGATGTTTTACGGTTTGAGATTTCTTGACATACTATTATATTACCGGGATGAGGTGAAAGTTTCCTTTCACCAATAGTGTGTTCATAAAGCTTTATTCATGCTGTGTATACATAATATTTACATTTGCGCATAAGTTAATTCTCATTCTGTGTCGCCATTTTTTTCATGTGATCAAAATTACCAGATTCATTGTAGAATCTCTATTCAAAAAATAAAAGCAAATGCTTTTGTCCAGGTGAAGACGACGGATGGGAGATTATTTTCCTTTGGAGAGGTGGTTTTGTTGTGTGTGGACCGAGGACTCAAGAGCACTTCACAGCCGGATGGAGAGAGGCAGCAGGATTATAGAAGGGGGCAGGAAGTGGTGGGTCTTCGGCCAAAAACCCTCCGCCCACCGCCCACCTCTCTCTCTCTCTCTCTCTCTCTCTCTCTCTCTCTCTCTCTCTCCCCTTCAGCCCATCCCTTCCACCTACTTTTCACCTCCATCTCCCTTAACCTTTGTCCCAACGCTGGCAGATAATCACAGTATCATATTTTAAAAAGGAGAAGGAATAAAATCCACAAACCCTTTTTTCTTTTCTTTCCGAAATATTCGTTTTTAGTATTTTAAATATTTTAGAAAGATTATATCCTAAGTTTTGCTGAGATCGTTGTGCTTATTTTCATTGCAGCTAGATAGAGCTTTTCTTTGATGTTCAGTAAGGGGTAGAACAAAAAGCTCGGGCATAAAAGTTTTTGTTATTGCCTGTGGATAGTTTTGTTCTGAAGTTTGCTTGTTGCGTGATGATGACTTTTATTTCAATTTGTATGTTTATTGATGATTTTTTTTTTTTTTTTTGTAGTTGATAAAGTATTTTGCAGTTTCTTTTTTTTTCCACAGAGCCTTCTAGTTGATTTTTTTAAACTTTTTACTTTAACAAAAGTCCTTCCATGTTTGCGTCTTGATTTTATGTTTTATTTTCCTTTGATGTTTCTTAAAAGCTTTATGATTTTTCTCATCGTTTACACATTATCATTATTATTGCTGCAGTATATCGTTATTGGCTTTTGAGCAAATTTTGGGTGTACGCCCTAAAATCACTTCTAGCCGTGAAATGTGGTGAACGTTATTGTTATTTATACAGAATCTTCTGGTCACACTTGCCAGGAATGCTGAAGGCGTCTGATATTCCTTCCTGGCCTCAACCCAGTTTGACTAATAATTAAAATGAGAACTTAGGGCAAATACCTAATCCCGTCGACATGGAGAGAGAGAGAGAGAGAGAGAGAGAGAGAGAGAGAGGGCAATTGTTGCAAAAAAAAAAAAGCTATTTTGGCAACAAAAGGATGAAAATGCGTAGCTAGTGATGTCACCTTACCAAGGACGCTTGTAAAGTTCAAGTCGGACAACCAAGGACGCTGAAGGAGAATCTAAAAAGTGTAGGTGATCCGCTAAGTAATATTATATCAGACTAGCATTGAAAGTTCCTTAAGTGTATGACGTACAGTATTTAACTCTGTACCTATCAGTCTAGAAAATATAAAGATTTACTCAAGGAACAACTTTTAGTCATCTCAACACATTGTAGATTGGTCCCTTGGAGACGTTGAAATCTCCGGCGGAAGCTGTCAAGGTTGCTTTTGGATGGACTTTTTAAAACTTCATTAGGATTGTTTATGGTTTATCTCTCTCTCTCTCTCTCTCTCTCTCTCTCTCTCTCTCTCTCTCTCTCTCTCTCTCTCTCTCTCTATGAAGAAGCCCATTGTTTGTTTAACCGTGGCGGAGAGTTTATTGACGATCATTAGGATTCTTTGGTGATTACAGGTTTATTACTGTTTCAAAAGTAAATTGTCGGGAATGGAGACGTAGGAACAAGTTACCCTGAAGGCATGTTAATGAAAATCTGTGCCTGCATATATATATATATATATATATATATATATATATATATATATATATATATATATATATATATATATATATATATATATGTGTATATGTGTGTGTGTGTGTGTGTGTGTGTGTGTGTGTGTGTGTGTGTGTGTGTGTGTGATGTAAGTATTATACGACTGCTACGAATTTTTACCTTTATCCGTTAGCATACAAGAGTAATACCGTAGGGTCGTCGCTTTGCCAACAGCTTCTTGGTGAAAGTATCTTGATGGCATTTGACAGAAAAAGAGAGAGATATGTGTAAATCCGTAGACTGTCGTGCTTTGTATATTTTCCAGAGATTTTAAGATTTAGATTTTTTTTTTTTTTTTTTTTTTTTTTTTTTTTTTTTTTTTTTTTGTCGACAAGAGCGACAGTGTTTGAGTTCATTGTTTTTCTTTAGAAGCTTTTCGATAATCCTAAGTGTAATAGACGAATATCCCTAGTGGATAAAGCTGGGTATAAGCTTTTCAGTGTTACGAAGGATTAACGAAGTTTTATGAATTTGTATGCGTGGGAATTGTTTACCGTCATTAGAGTGGAAATACAATGGACCCATCTTTCCCATTTTCTGCGCACCAGATAATAGACTCCTAATTTACGGTCAATTACACTCACAGGAAGGCTACTCAAAACTGATCCCTTAAGAGTGTTTACGTCTAATTCCGGTCGTAAAGAAGAATCTTTTTCGGAGGACTAATCCCCACAAGCAATAAATAACCAAAGGAAGTAATAACCATTCGAAAGGCTGCGGTCATGTTTCTATTCAGCCCCGTTTTCTACGACAATCGTAGCCTATTCATGAACGTCTCATTTGCCAGCAGAAGTAGTTGTATAGTATTTTTAATACTCGATTGGTATATAATATGGGAGTGCAAGGGGGGGCGTTAATAGTAAAATTTATAAAGGTATATTTAGGTCAAGTATTTTTATTTTGGTATATGAAGATTTAAAATTTTGTTCGGACTTGTAGGTACGTGAAGTTTTTTTTGCTGATATTTATCAAATGTGTCATGTTTTAAAATTACAGATACTATTGTTTGTGTGCCTTTTTTTTCCTCTGTAATTAAGACGTCAGTTTTTCTTGACCCTTCCTCTTCCTCTTGACATCTGCGTAAGTTGATCGTGCTGGTAGGTTTAATAGTCTTTAATATAAAAAAAAAATGTGCTAAAATGCACTCAAGATCAATTCCAAGATTTCCCCGAAGCCTGTTCCGAGCATTAATCACCCTTCAACGGAATTTTGATAATCCTTTACTTAAAAGCTTGTAATTATAGGCTGCCGTGGATATAAGTTTCCACGTAGAAATCCATAACATTTCCTTATTTGCTAATTTTTACCTTAACACATTCACAGGTATGAACTTCTTTACTAACCGGAAGATGGGCGCGTCTTTTCCAAAGTTTTATATTTTAACAGTTATTGGTATTGACCACAGTGATAAATCTTCCCTGTTGATAGAATAAAACCGTAAATATGTATTGCAGAAAGTTAAATAATATACTATCATGAACACTAAAAACTTAATGAATCTTTAAATATCCATGTTAATAAATTCCTCGTTTATATCTTCACATTTCCCGAGGAACGTATGTATAGATTATCAAGAAGTTAAGTTTCCTTCAACCTGAGAGAGAGAGAGAGAGAGAGAGAGAGAGAGAGAGAGAGAGAGAGAGAGAGAGAGAGAGAGAGAGAGAGAGAGAGAGCGCTCTGTTGTAAATCATTCCCGTCATCTGAGGGAAAGCACGGAAATTTATCACCGTACGGTCCCGGTTTCCTTTCATGGCCGAACGCTTTAAAGTACCTCCCGACTCTCCAGGTATCGGCTTACCTGTCAGACTGGGCTCCCATACTATTTGACTGTTCTTTCCAAGGTCCATGTACAACCTTGGTCCTTTCCCAAGTTGCTCACCGACTTCCCCCTTACTTATAGACGGTTGACCACATCCATCAGGTCCTGCCTGGAAATAATAGCCTTTTAGTCTTCCACAAGATTCTGAGGACGTCTTTGCGATGTGTAATTGACCTGTAGATGTAAACCATATTCTTATTTATTCTCCTTACTACGAACGTATCTTTCTTTAGCTTATCATTTATATTATTGGATGTGTTTTTCTTCAGGATCTCACGAACGTTTCAATATTATATATATATATATATATATATATATATATATATATATATATATATATATATATATATATATATATATATATATGTAAATATACTAATTCACAAAAGTTAAGCGACAAATGGCATTTAATATCCAATTGGCTCTACCTCGAAAATAATATAGAGGGGGAATTATAATTGATAAGTAGTTCGTTACCTCGTGAAGTCGATCTACCGAAACGGCGAGAACCTCCGATTAAGTGACGTGAGTGCTCTACCACAGGTCCTGTCTACCACTGGAGTTGGAGGTTGAGGTGGATCAAATCCACCAGGTGACGAACCCATTATCAATTTAATTCCCCTTCAGTATATTTCCGAGGTAGAGCTAATTGGGTATTAAATGACATTTGTAGCTAAAATTTTTTTAATATAAAAAATGTCACGGTGATGTGATTAACATTTAGGCTTATGTGTGTGTGTATATATACATGCGTGTGTATGTACTGTATATGTATATATATATATATATATATATATATATATATATATATATATATATATATATATATATATATATATATATATATAATAATTGACAGTTTCAGCAAAGTTCTGCTGTCTAATATTTAGTGTAAGCAACTTAATCACCTTCCTTTGAGTTGTCCTAGTTAGAGCTATTTCGTATACTAGTTTGTTATAAAAATTTCTAGAACGACGTTGTTCCAGACCTGTAGACTATCTGCTTCAAAGAAACTGTTTTGATCGGCTTCCTTTAGACTTTACAAAGAAGAAGGAATCTTCCATTTTGTGGTCCTCTCTCTCTCTCTCTCTCTCTCTCTCTCTCTCTCTCTCTCTCTCTCTCTCTCTCTCTCTCTCTCTCTCTCTCTCTCTCATTAGACTGAGGCTGACTTTGGTTAATCGTTTGTCAAGTCAGCCATATGTCCATTTTCCTTGCTTTTTTGTTAGGTTATCCAAATTCTTTTGGGCTAGTCTTAGCCTTAGTCGCATATTGATTTTTCCCTGTTGTTATCTATTGAATAATGAAACTGCGTTATAACTTTTCTCATAAAAAGAGCAGGAATATGTCAGGGAATTATTATTTTTTAGATATTTTTAAAATTCCTATCTTTGGGGAAAAAGACGTCTCACGGCCTAAAAATGATTTTTACACGACATATTTTCCGTTTAATATCAACCTGCTCGTAGTAGCCTCTTATATTTTCGGCAAAGGACTGAGCATAGCTCATTCATGCTAGTTAATGACTGAAGTAAACGGAATACGCTGTGTAATATATGCACGGATTATTTTACATCAGAAATGGCTCTTACTCTCTTCACAGTCCTTACTCCGTTCACAAACTACAAATGTCAAGGGCAGTATGGTTCCTGACAGACGAACCGCATCAAGGTACAGTCATTTCCGCCTGTTGAAGTTTTTGTGTTTTAAATGGTAAATAAAAGAATTATGTATTGGATTATTTTCAAGCTGGATGAAAACCGACAGACATTTGTATTAGTCCAGTGGTATAGGCATGTCCTTTGAAAAAGTCCAGTGGTATAGACATGTCCTTTGAAAACTGCCATACACTTCGAATATGGCGTTTTATGCATATGTATATATTATTTTACTCTGTTGTGGTTTCTTGAGAATTTATAATAGTTATTCTAATGGTCCAAAAGTTTAAATCCAGTTTTTTTTATATTCGTGTTCGCATTTTTGTACGGTTTTAGATCGCAAATAAAATTAAGAATGAAATTCAACGCATCACTTGGAATGATCTTTTGTCGTTGTAGAATAACTTCCATATCTTCGTGGCCTCTAGAAGTTTTGCCAGAGAGTAATTTGCCTCAAGGGAGAGTACATGTTTGGAGGACAGTACTTTTTATCATGTGTCTTAATGAGGTTTTAAGAGTATCCCCCATTGAGATTAAGCGTTAAAACCCGCTTGAGCGTGAACCCTTGCAACGCTAATTTCCTTTTTTTTTTTTTTTATTCGTATTCTTTTCAGTGAGCGTAATTGCATATCATTATTTCTTTGTTATTAAAACTTCTCACAAACCTTCCCAGCCTTTCCCACTAGCCACTCAACTGTTTTCCATGTGGGCGTGGGAAACAATATTGGGCAGAACTCAGACAATAGGGAAGTGGCAAAACGGGGAAATAAACGGGGTAATGGCAGGGAAAATTTTTCATGAATTACTATTATTTTGAGCGCTTTTAGAACGCTGTTTCCACTGTGATTTGTAGATTTGTTCCCAGTGAAAATCTTGGATACTCTTAAGACCGAGCTTTAAATTATAGTGGTAGCATGGGGAAAATAACTGGGTTTTAGTGCTGTGTATGTATGTTGTAAGTTTCTGGAGTTTTCTTAGCACTACCAGAAAGTCGGGCATATTTAAATTGTATTCAGTTTTGCATATGTAAATAAAAATCAGTAAGCATTGATTTGTGTACTGTGTTAGAAGCCTTGGTGTTATAGCTCTCTCTTTGATGAGCGCCTTTATGTTAAACTACTCCTCATAGATATTTTGAAACCATTGATGGACATCATAATTTAAATTGTCATTAGATATTGAATGATCAAATTAAATACACGTTAAATTTGCATTATCTTGCACCTCGTATTCACTGGTCACTTTAACGAGTCTGGACTTATTGAGGAAAATGGCCTCTACTGTGATTAGTAGGAGTGATGTACTTATCTTCGCCAGATAAAAATATGCGAGTCATAATCAGGTCGTAGGCCAGTCGCCAGTTTCAAACAGGTGAATCATAATTACAGCAAAGAGGCGAATCCGTTGACCATAAGTGAGATATTATTTCCTCGGAATTTGGTGATTAGGAAAGCGAAAATGCCGCTGTTATGGGCCTTTCGGGGGTTAAAGGGGTAACTTTAGATTCCGCCGGAGGAAGAAGGACCTGCTATAACCCCTCGGGAATGAGGTTCCCCTGATTGCACTTGTAGCTTCGGGTATCACTTCGGGGCATAGTTTAAAACATTCCATCGGATCTCTTTGTTTATCGAGGATGGGAGGATTTTGAAGTTTTTTTTTTTTAATGCGCGTCATATTTTCTGCATGCAACATATCCCATGTAGCCTTACAAAAGTGTTTTGATTATATTTTATTAGAACCAAACTAATACTGTAATACTGTAGTGTTGGACAACGTGCGAATAAGTTGGCGTTCTTTGTTCTAGATCACATTTACATTAATGCTAATAAGTGGTTCCCCGCTTCTTTTGTAAAGAGGAGAGGCGTTGTGGAGTATATTGGTAGTTTATGTCTGAAGAAATCATCGACCCGGATGCAGCAGAAGAAGCACCAGCTTTCCAAAAAAGGAAGAAGGGATCCAACACGCTTAACGATGTCTACAATCAATTGCAGCGAAGTCATTGTGATGAAGTGTACTGGCGACTGCGCCACCGTCTGTACCCAAAAGTTCGGCCTTTGGAACAGCGCTGTAAATTGCAGGGAGCGTCTTTATAGCCTGAGTATCGCCTCATAATTCACTCGACTTGATTTTTTTTTTAATGTTCAGCGAGGTGGTGAGGGTGGGATCTGGAATCAGCGGGTTCTTCATGGGTGTAGATGTGTCTTCAGTTTATCAACGCTTTCTTCGTTGAATTGGGAGAATTCCTTTACAGTAACCATCCAGGGAAGAAAGAGAGATATTTCATAAACCATACATAGCTAGAAAACACACACACACACACACTTCATGTCAAAATTTAATTGTTTAGACTTATAAATAGGTAGGTAGTTACGGTATAGTATGAGTATACGGTGCAAAATACGTTAGAAATTACCTAAACCAAGTGGGGATTGGGTATTCGGGTGCTGCCATTATGAGACGGGGTCACCCGGTGGATCAAAGGTCTCGGGATAATTGTTGCCCTTCCACGACCTTTACCGTTCCAGATTGTTGCTTGTTCCTAATTCTGTGTCTCCCCATGCCCTTCCCATCCTAGGGTCTGTCACGGCTCCCTTGTTCCTCACAACTTCGTTACTTCCACCACCATGCCATAATGTCACCTTCCTCAACACACAACGCCCTTTGGAGTCACCTGACCTTCCTATTCGTTCTAAACCTGTCCCCCTCCCCCCGTTATACACTCTCTCTCTCTCTCTCTCTCTCTCTCTCTCTCTCTCTCTCTCTCTCTCTCTCTCTCTGACATACTTTTGTATTTTGGTTTGTGACCAAATTTGAGAAAAACGCTGGATTTTAAATATTGTCATGGATTGCATTTTTTTTTTTTTTTTTTTTTTTTTAGTAACTGCTACTTATTTTCATGCTAGTCATTCTAAGTTAGGTTCTAAAGTCTAAACTCAACCAGACCATTCCGAATATTATTGTTTTATCAAAACTCGTTTGTAATACGTTCATAAACTCAACGCGTTTATGTCTTAGTTTGCAATCCCAATGAAGATGGGATTGCTCGGCCCTCTACGCGGGTGCGTACAGTAGGCTAGAATATACAGACTCTTTACTGAAGCCTTAGTTCTGAAAGCAACGTCAGTTATTTCCTTTGTTAAGGCGAAATATGCTGGTCACCCCTGATGTTAACGTGGGCAGGTGAAGGGCGGAGGACGGCGATTTTGGGGGTGGCAAGGCTGACAGAAAAGATAAGTGTCATCTTGTCATTTGGTATTGTAATCGACCGGAAGAATCTCGGTATTTTTCTGATCTTCAGACACGCCCCTTTCGCAGACATCAGGTGGCGTGAACGATGAAACTCTTTTGGAGAGGTTTCTCTTATGTTCTTCTCGTGCGATGTATTATTTTTCTTTAAAAAATTTAAAGCAATCTGCTACCTCTGTAGAACGCTGAACTTTCTGTAGATTGAATATAAGAATTCTTCAATGACCAAATTTTGTCAGTTTTTTTTTTTTTTATCTCATAGCCAATTTAATTTCTTAAAGAGACTCGCGTTCCACGTATTTTAATGTCTTTTTTTTTTTTTTTTTTACCTTCTAGCTTTACTGTGTAAAACATTACAAATAAGCTTATACATGCTGTACTAGTTACGGCAGGAGGAGATCACGGCATATGGTTACGGTTTGAATCAAACGATCAAACCGCCATACTGCAAGGAAGAACTGTCGTTCCAAAGACAAACATCAGTCAGCAGTGACTCAACTACGTTTTGTCATGCTAAGGGGGCTGCCTCAAATTTTTTTTTTCCTTTTATATTGGATGGCACTGAACACTTCTTTCACTACTCTCATAGGATCCCACACCTTTCCTCGTCACATACCCCTGTGACGTCGCTTTCCCGATAATGTTTTTGTAATCGGAGATGCAGGTGGAGAGATCGGCTTGTCACGTCGTAGATTACCACGGAAGATATATAATATGGTATCGTGCTCACCTCAAAAGCCGCTCGGATTACCCCCTTTTCCACATTCAGCCTTTTGTGCACTCTGAACATTTAAAAACTTTCACATGCTCTCTCTCTCTCTCTCTCTCTCTCTCTCTCTCTCTCTCTCTCTCTCTCTCTCTCTCTCTCTCTTATCAGCTGCTGCTTAAATTGGTGAGTGTTCAATGTAATATGCAGAAGAGTATGTGTGGGAAAGTTCCGAAAAGATTATCAACGTGACCTTTTTTTCTATAAGGTAGATACTTTCAATTTATTATGCATATTCTTATGGATACTTTTTTGTATTAACACTTTTGCAAATTATGCAACTTACGCAAATCAGGCAAAATGTGTCCTGAGTGAATGTAATTGACAAACCCCCTCACCCCTCTCTCTCTCTCTCTCTCTCTCTCTCTCTCTCTCTCTCTCTCTCTCTCTCTCTCTCTTCTTGTTCTAGTCGGTTCCATGCCTTGCATACCTGTGGTGACCTTGTCTTGGGAAGTTCTCACCCAAAAAGACTTTCCTATTGTCCTAACCCCCTCCCACACCTACGTCTACGCCCTCCCTTACCCTCCCCCTTCCTTTGTCCTGTATTTCGAGCCCTGGGAACCCTCACTTGCTACTGAATACCCTCGATATTGACTTTGATAAGTCCTAAGTGCCGAGACCTGTTTGGGTCAAATCTTAGCCTAGGGACTGAGGAAGGATGGGATTTTGAAGGTAAAGCTCTACTGCAACATAGTTTGATAAATAATAAGTACAGTATTTTTTTTTATTTGTAGTTGACACACTTTGTTGTTATGCAGTATATGAAATGTGTGAGTAGGCCTTCAAAAGACTTCAGTTATGTTTGTTATTTGAAAGTTTATACCTTTTTCTTTTGGAGCTGGTACCTTACTTTAAACATAATTAAAATCGAAGAGCTGTGCTTCATAGTTATCCAATAATATTTAGCATAGTAAGGAAGAAAGCAAACGAAATTGAACCCCGTAATTTGATGCTTCTCACGTTTGAAGCGCTAATCCATATTTAATTACTTTAAGAACCTGTTAAATTGTGAAGTGCCACTTCTGATTTTATTTATCCGGAGTCTTTAAAGAACCCCACCCCCCAAAAAAAAAAAAATCCGTAAAAGTCGAGAAAAATGCACGAAAAATCAGGACTGCTTATCTATATATAGAATCGGAACAGAATTGTTTATGTATGGGTTATCGTTCGCTGTTTTGGCCTTTAGTACCCCTAAGAGTAATATCTGTTACATTTGAATTGTGAGAGAGTAACTGAAAGCAGAAATGGAGTGATGAGGTTGAGTTTTGTCTTATTTAGCTTTTAAGTTTACTTATATATGAGCTAGTTTTGTTTTATTTGAAAATAGTTTGGTATAATTTACATTCATTTTTGTGTAAGCAGTGAAGCGTCATTCCATATGAAATTTGGAATTAATCTCCATTTATTCGTGTGAATTTGTATGATGATGTGTCATCTGTTCATATTTAGTAAAGAGATGCTCTCTGTAAAACTGCATGAAGAGAAATTATCAAAAGATAAAGAAAAAGAATGCCAGATGGATCTCTTGTAAAATAAATGTACACATTTTTCTTGTTTGATAAATTATGTTTTAAGGTATTGCCGATGCCCAGTGACCTCTCTTCATATTTAGTTTATTGAAAATTTATTGCAAAGTTAAGAATTACATGCAATGCTGATGGAAACCTTGTCATTTTGGGTTAATCATTTTGATCTTTACTCTATTTTAATGAAAATTAATTTCTCTTGCCGGTTCAGTATTTTTAAAACATTTTCCAAAGGAATTTTGCGGAATGCCATCACAGTTTTGTTCAGTGCAGTACATTTTTGTAGTTTTTTTTATCACGTAGATATTGTTAGTGTCGAGGCGCAAGAGGAGGTGCGTCTCATTCTTGTAAAATTCTCGGAAGTCACTTTTGATTTGCGTTTGTTTCTATCCCCACTGATTCTTGTACATAGATTTTTCTTGTTACTGGGTCCTTTCCAGTTATTATTTTTTCTGCTATGCTAAAACTTCTTTGATTTGTCGTCGGGTTTTTTGGAATCGAGATGTTTTACAGACATATATATATGTGTGATTTTTATGTTTGTATCTTTAAATAACAGGTATACGTACGTATTCATTTTTAAATATTTTCATTATGAATTTATATATATATATATATATATATATATATATATATATATATATATATATATATATATATATATATATATATATATATATATATATATATATATATATATATATATATTTTAAATTAATATCATCGCTAAAAATATATAGCGACAAGTGAATACCAGTTGTTTGTTGACGGCATATTAAATCGAGAAGTTATAGCCAGAGGTTGGTTTAAATTTCGTGGTTTCGGCGAGTCGTTTATCCATTCAAGAGTTGCAATCAGCTCTCGGCCAAGGAAGACAGTTTATTTTAACCTCCTGGGTGCTTACTCATCCCAAATAAGGCGCTCCGGTCATTTGGTCGATTTATGATCTGTGCCTAGTGGATTCTGAACCTTAATACATCGGTGGAATATTATTGTCAATTTGCAAATGCAAGTAGCTTCCACATTGCAGCCAACGACGGCTTCCGGTAAGATAGAGAAGCATGCTTGGGGCGAACGAGTCAAAAGATGCACCGCCAGGATAGGGAGAGAGAATTTGAACTTCGCAACGATGCTCGGGGTAACCTTTGCTGCAGCTGGCCACTTTTTAAGGTGTTTACTTGGAGGATGTGCAGTCAGGTTGTTGCGGAATATGCCAGCGTTGGACGTTTTCTTCTTCTTCTGTACCAACTTTGATCATGTTAAGGGTATTGTCATAATGGTGTTCTGAGTTACTAATTTTATTTTATTTGTTGTTGTCGTCATCGTATTTCATGATAGTCCCGGACTATTATGCAATAGTAATCAGCAACATAAAATTAAAAGGTTATTTTAACGAAAACGTCTAACGATGAGAACTATTTTCTGTAGTTATAATGAATAGTGAAAGATTTGTATGATCGCTGATAAAAGTAATAGTTTTTCTACCATTTTTTGCAGTTGAGACCAACAATTTTAGCGATATTTTTCATATGTGTAATCAAGTATATTGTTGTTTACTTGGATTATTAACTGTTTGTGTATAATCTTGCCTACTTTAAATGTTTTCTCCGGAAACTGCGATTGAAAGACTGATAATATGGGGGTGTTTTAACTACAATCAGAAGAAGTAGTAGGGTGACCGAAATCATTTATGACGAGTTTTATTTTTAATGTTAGTTGCACCTCAGAACACAGCATTCTTTAAATCCTCTGTCTGAACAATTGGGGGTTTTTAAGATGAAAAATGTCACCACGCTGTTAGTGTACTTTAATATTTTCAAAGGCTTCAACCATACCTTCATAATCATTTACTTCCGTGTGTAATAATTATTTGCTCTTTTTTTTTTTTCATCCAACCCCTCTCCCCACCACCGGAAAACGGAATCAGAAAAAGGGATTCGTAATTGTGGACGATTGTTTTCACCACTTTCTCTCGTATTTTCCTCTAAATTTATCAAAGTGAAATTGGTATTCAGGGTTCCGTGTGCATTACTCGTTGTTTATTGATTCACCTGTTTCAAAGTTGTGAATCATTCCTCCAATTCTGCTTTGTTGTCGAGTTTCCTTTTCGCTCAAATTAACCGACTTCACACCAGCGCCAAAATTGCGTTGTTTTGTGCTTTCCCCGACAAGAAAAAAACCCAGGGCATTACATACTTTTTTCAGGTACCTGTCTTCCGATAGCTGTTCGTTCTCGGTTTGACTTTTACTTATTTTTATTTATTCATTTTTTTAGGCGGACGCAGTCTCTTGTTTACACAGGATCTTAATGGATATTTTATATATTCTTGCATTAACTGATGTGCATCTCATGTTTTATTATATGCCCCTTGTCTATCTTTCTCTGTAGCAGACAGACAGCAGTTGATGAGGAACGACTCTTTCCAGAAGCGGTTCAAGACCTGGACAGGTTTCTCTCTCTCTCTCTCTCTCTCTCTCTCTCTCTCTCTCTCTCTCTCTCTCTCTGTGTGTGTAAAGTAGCACCGGAAATCAGACCGGTATGGCAGCCTTTAGCACAAGTGTTTAGCCCGCTGCTGCACGACCTCCTCTAACCTCTGATGACCATAAAATATCGGTGAAGGTGACGAACTGACGATGTTCTTGCGGAACTGTGGAAGTTCTTCCAGCGTATATTACGCACACCACATACGTTATCACTCGTCATATTTACAGATATTTTAGAAATCGTAAAATAGTTTTTCGTTCAGATAACTTGAAAACAACTAGGTGTGCGCATGTTTTAGTTGGTATCTTGTTCATAGTAGCTTTGGAAATATTTCTTCTAAATCATCTTGGAATTCAAGATTTGGTGTGGAATTTTGCAGATTGCAGCGCTGTGTATTGACAGTCAGACATTTTCTTGAGAATAATTGCTAAGGAAAGTTGCAGTCGTGCTTTTAAAATGAGCAGAATTACGTGCAATAATGGGAAAAAAATCTTATGCTTATTATTCAATATGAGGCCACGTTCGACAGCTGCAATGCAGATGTGTCATTAACATTGTTCACAAGCTTCTGAGGTAAAAAATTTTCCCCTATGTGAAAAATAGCTAAAATAATCAGTATTATTTTAGCTGTTGAATAAAGGAAAAGTTATGCAAAGGTGTTGGACACTAAAAAGCGCTGCAGCATCAACATGTGTAAATGTAACACCTTTATAGCATGGCGATTAAAAACAAGTATATACCTCTAATGCTGCGCATTGAATACTGTGGTACCTCAACAAATGCGGATCTAGGCGTTCTGCAGAGGCACCAACGATAATGGAAGCTCTCTGTAGAATTGTAACATAAAAATTTTACTAAAAGGGAACTCCCGACGATTATCGGAGTCATGATTTCCGTCATAAAGAAAATCGGTACCTCATATCGACAACTCGTTTAATAAGGGTCCCGTGGAGCTGTAGACATCAAACAGAACGGTATTCTAGTTTGATGTAAGAGATCTGGAACGTAGCATTAAAGCATGTAACACTATACGATCTCATTAGACATAGGAAGACCTGACAAACAATACGACGTTTTTGGCTGCGTTAGCTGAGCTGAGTTGTGCAAAATAAGCACGGTGTTAAATATGCAGTTTACGATATATTGAGCTAAGTCTCTATCCTGGTATGTTTTTCTGTGTGAATTGGTAAACCCATGTGGATTACTGGCTTCGTTTTTATAGTTTACCTCGCCGTAAAGCAAGCTGAACTGTATTAAGAACGGCTTTCGATGGAATGACCGTTGGCTTTAATTTCAGATATTTTAATAAAAAATACAGTCATTGTCTGTGGCGTCGTAGGTGGCACTGGATTTTAACTACCCAGTATTATGAGTATGTTCCATATCAACTACAGACAGAGGTGAGCAGACCTAACGCGTTGATCACTAACACCTAACTTAAACTTGTCTCGGTGCTTTGCAATGAAGTGACCTCAGGTAAGAAAAGGTGAGTTTTGGTCGAAGGATTGTGCCAAGCACACCATTTTATTTTTAACGACAAATAAATTATTCATCACTATAATATTGCGAAAAACTCAAAAATCTTCACACTATAATATTTGCCCGAAACCTTGAAAAAATTTTCATTGTAGTCACTCCTACTAGGATTAATAGGGTACTCTATTAATCCTAGCCCTAGCGATATGCGCCAGAAAATAAACATGTTAAGGATTACTGCACGGGTCATCCACCAGGCAACTTTGCGCTCACTAATTAACCTTTTCCACAAACATTTTGAAAAATATCTTTGTAAAGGTGAACTGAGCTTGTAAAACTGGAGCTGACGAAATCATATCGTGGAGCGCGCATGACCGTGGTGTTAAACATACATAGCAGTTTTATTGTCTCTTTTACAGTAGTCTTATCATTTGAGGGTTTGAGTTATTTTACACCCTATTGAAACATAACAGAATTTCTCAGGAACTCGTTGTAATTGGTATCAGTGACCGTCCATTCATTAGTGAAACGCGTTTTTAAAAATTCACATGGAGAGTGTCAGTGCTTATCTGTCTAGATTCCCGTCACTGATGCACTTATACACTATTTGTGGTAAGGTACCATAACGATGAGAGAGTAAGTTGATTTCTGTTCATTCACTTCTGGGCTACCATTTTCTTCTCTGTTCAGTCACTCGAGTATTGGAGTATATGTCAAAATAAATGTATAGAATTTTGATGTAGACATAAAAAATAAAAATAAAAATGTATACAGAAAGGGCATTGCATTAAGCAGGTTATGAGGTTGAAATTACGTAAGTCTGTTTGAATCTTATAAAAATGCAGTGGGAGGTCACGTATGTTATTAATATTATGCCAACGATTAATGCCGATTAATATTATCTTTGCCTACGAAGCTTTGCACTCACAACAAGTGAAGTGTTTTGCTCAGATTCGTAGTTTTTATTTAAAATGTTATTTTTAAAACCGTGCTTTATTTTTGTCGTCAAAGGAGGAGGATTATGCGACTAGGGGATATTCACTTGGGGATCATTTGGGGTTGGGAGGATCGGGACGAATTGATGCAGAGAAACAGGTGATTCATAGTTATCTTGAACGTAATGTTTGTGTCGGAATTTCCTGTGCTTCAGACGTGAGTGTTGGCCGACTAATGAGTGGGAAAGAAGAACTTCTTATGGTGGTTCGACATCCGGCTAAGGACGCCCTTTGTGTTATAGCTAGCTGGCCCTGATTCTTCTCTTGGTTTTGCTTCTTGCTGTTATTACTCGTGCTCCAGCTGCTTTTGTTTTAACAGACTGAATGTCCTTGTTTGTTTCGTGAGTCGCGTCGGACAATAACTTTTGAGGCAGTATCTTTTTTTCGAACTTTGCGTAAACCAAAGTATCATTTATATTTTACGGTAATCTCTGGGACACTGTTTTTCAAGTTTCAAGGGTATTTTTCCTTTTACCTTTCTTGCTTGCCTTGCAAATAATTCTTGCTGATATTCACAAGAAGGAAGATTAGATAATTTATAAAATTTAAATTATCTAAAATAATTTGACACGTTTTATGTCGGTCTTCTTAATTTGTATTTGAATATTGGGCAAATATAGTAATAAAATATATTTATAACGTAATTATTATAACATCCGTAATGTATTCCTAGGTTTTTAAACCTTGAATTCTAGAATCAAGGCTGATGATACTATCTTGCTTACCTTTCTCTCAGATATCGACGGTTGTAGAGAGCGCAGCTGCTTTTCACACTCAGGAATGATAGCCTTAGTTTTTCTCGAATCTTAAAATTTACAAATTAATGACCATGAGTCGGGTATTTCCTGTCAGTGGGTCTAAGAACATGACTTTTCTGTTTTAATGTAAATACCAGAAGTTAACAAAATTTCCTAAGAGTTAAGTCTTTCTTGTCTTTTTGAGAAAAAAATAGAATTTTCTTTGATTCCAGTGGAGCTTTAATTCCAGCCCCGGAGATTGAGAATCGCCAGTGTTTTCATAATTCCAATGCAAGGGCTACTAAAAGCAAACTTTTCCATAGTTAAAAAAAAAAGTTGCTGAGCATTTTCAACTTTTTAATGAAATTTGTAATTTAACATTTTCGTTAACTTGAAAGTTTCTTGGCCGTGGCAATTCTTTTTCTAAGATATGCTCTTGTGGTTTTGGTGGTTTAAATTCACACCGATAGCAACATAGTTTTCAAATTTTACATTTTTGTTTCTTTACTTTCCGTAATGAAGTAGTAATTTCCAGGTTACTATTAGGATACTTTTTTGCTCGCAAAATTCAAGTATTTCTGCCATTATATCCTATACTTATTTAACAGTTGAGCATCACACCGAAGACTTAGTTGTTTTATCCACATTATTTGCAGACAACCATCAAGATCTTTGCCAAGTGTCTAAGGTCAGACATCGAATACAAAACCATTTCAGTGAGCTCGCGGGCAACGTGTAAAGAGGTTGTCAACCTTCTGTTATCCAAGTACAGAATGAGACACAGAGATCCTAACCTCTTCTACCTAACCATGGAGGTCACTGTCAGAAGGTAAGCTGTGACTTCCCTTTCGTATATTGCCATTTTCAAAATATATGCAGAAACCAGATAATAGAATTTAAATAAAGCATTCATGCTGTTCCCTTAGTGAGTAATCACATTTCTTGAGAATTTAATAAATCATTCAAGCTGTTGTTTTAGTGAGTATTCACATGTCTTGAGCAAAGATCAGTTACTATGTTTGTTAGTGTTTCTTGAACTTGGAGTATGTCAAATCTTTTCTTCCATTTTCATCAGGGCCAATAAATTACAGAATTGACTTTAGGATTCATTCATTAGCTGGTGTATCAAAACATTCTCATATAGGCATTTGTGTAAGTACATCTGTTATCCTTGTCTTATAGATGGTCTGGTATGCCTCTGAGGTCCTTGTTAGTTCTAGAGGATGGAGCCAGACCTGCTCAGTTGGCTCTTTGTCGACCCCCAGGGGACTCAAGATTTGCACTGCAAATGCGTCGCGGGGGAGTTATCAAAGTACATGATACTGTCCTCATGCCAGGGGTAAGATTCTCTCTCTCTCTCTCTCTCTTTTTAAAGGTGAGTGATTTCATAAGTATATAACAAAATTTAATTTACTAGAGAAACAAAATTGAAAGTACTAAATGGTATCGTACAGCCAATGTTTGAGGAATTATTCTTAATTTTTGCTTAGGAGAGGATGGATCCTAGCAGGTACCAAGTAAGAAGAAATTTTGGTGTAAAATGCCTTTATTTTTATTAAGTTAAACAGTATTTGGAAAAAATGGTGGAAAACCAAGATAAACACTATATTTGTCAAATGACCCCTTTGGGCTGAATTATCTTGTTTTTGCTATACTGTACAGTAAATCTTTCAGTACCCCCATGTTCAGTGGAGAAAACAAAAGGTTATTTTTTAAAGAAAGTAATTTCACACGTCAAATTGTTATGTAAAATTATTATATTCTTCATAGAAGTTTTAGTACATGTACTGTATTTATTCCATAAAGTTACTTTTTAGTCACTGTATTGTTTGATAAAACCACATATGCCCCGTAGTAAGCTAGTTTACAGTCTAGTGATGCAATTAAGACTTCATGCTTCATTCCTTTACTTACCTCCTTAATTTTTTTTACAAAATAAATGGGCTGGTAATCCTGTGAACAAAATGAGTCTTGTATAATGCTGCTGTCTCACAATTTGTTATATATTTCTTTACAGTCACAGTATAAATCCTTGTTGGTGTCAGATCGCACAACTGCAGAAGAGGTTGTGCAACTCTTACTCAACTGCTATGATAGGCGTGAAAACAAGCACTACTATGCTATACATGAGGTAATGTATATCAGCCATTTCACAGTTCTGTGTATGATACATTTTTAGTTAGCCACAGGCACAAGAAAATTTGATTAAGTCTGCTTGTGTGTTCCACTGGATTGCTTTTCTATTAATGTTTTGTTTTAGCATACTACAAGTATATATCAGTGCATTAAATGTGCTTGACATATGCAGTTGTTACTCAGATCATAAAGTATTAGCCAAGGCAATGGAAAAAATGCCACCTGATTAGACATAGACAGTTTTTTTTTTTTTAAGAGCTTTTTTACTTTTTATTTTGCTTCTGCAAGGTTATTAAAACAGAAAGACTATGATAGATTACTGTAAGCTTTATTCCTTTCCAGGTTCGAAGAAGCCCAAATTACAACGACCGCATCTTGCTGCCAGATGAAAAACCTCTGGAAGTCAAAAGCAAGTGGCCACGAGATCGTCAAGCAGAGTTTGTCTTTGTTCTAAGAAGAAACATGTCCCAAGCTCTGTCTTTAAGAAGGGTATGTCACTTTACTACCAATGCTTAATTAGAAGGCAAACTTCACTTATTTACTGATTGACTTGAATTCAAAAATTTACTCGCATTTGGCAAATTTCACACTTTCTGACTACTGTCATGTAGCACGTTAAGTATTGAATACTTCCAACTTACTATACTTTTTGCTTATCTTGCAAACATAAATATCATTGTTAGGTATATATATAAGCATCACCATTATTAAAAAATGCCTTAAAGTTTATTTACTTGAAAAGTAAGCTTACACAGAATAAAGTACCAGTAGGTGAACAAAACACAGAAGAGAATAACATAGATGAATCAATAAAAGAGAAATATTTACATAAATTAGCAGCTCTTCAAGTCTAAACTTAACTAAAGGGCACTTTAAATCTGTACTATAATTCTTCCTAAACTTACAAGCAATTGCATCAATAATAATGCCAAGAAGACTTGCACAGTTTTACAGTAAAAGGGATGAAATGCTTCTAGTATTAGGTAGTAGGGCAATGAGGCACCTCAACAGAATATAGATGTTAAATATTGCAAAACAAGTAGTGCACACAAATCTTTACAAAGTCACAGGCAGTAAAGGCTCAATTTAAAATTACCTGTTGTAGAAGAAAGAAAAACAGGAAGTGGTGGGATGAGGCTCAGGGAGGGAGAAAGGGACATTATTTAGATAAAGTAGCATGTTTGAGATACGGTAATCGTGTACATGTACATAGGAGAATGGATAAAGTAACCAAGAAGAAAGCTTGAGTCAATAAATAGGCAAGTCATTAAAATAGAAGAGAGATGATTAGCAAATGCTTTAGGGAGAATAGCTCATATTACAAAGATATAAATTCCTGGTTAGATGGAGTGAGTATTTTTGAAGACTTGTTGAATGAGGAAGCTAGAGGAGAAAGCTAAATACCATAGGAGTCGAAATTGTGGTAAAGTTGAAAATGCCTATGGAGGTAGGTGTTTAGGTTATCATAAGGATGGCTGTCAAGAGGTTGGGGAAATTTAAAATACCAGGAGTTAATGGGATTACAAGTGAGATGCTCTGGTACTGTGGGTATTTTCATTCAGTGATCAGTGACTGATCGGGGTTTGTAAAATAGGTGTAGCGTATGTGAGGGACAAGTCCCAAGAGAATTGGAGAGGAGAATATGTTCCATTTTTAAAAAGGTAAATGGTTATAGGGGCAACTGTAGGAATTATTGGGATATAATGTTATTTATTTTGCAGGGAAAATGTATGGTGGGGTTTAGTTGGAAAATTTTTCTGAAGAATAATGTAAGGTTAAACAAGGAAAAGGGTGTGTGGATCAATTGTTTGTCATGAGAAGTTATAAGAGAATTTTGAAAATATCAAAGGGAAGGCATTATGTGGCATAAATGGACTTTGAAAGAGCTTATGACAGAATTCATAGGTAATGTGGAGAGTGTTTAGGTTATTTGGAACAAAAGACAAGTTGCTGAGACTAGTTTAAATTTTGAACAACATAGGTGAAGCAGATGAGAGGGCTTACAGGTATATCTGCCAAGTCCTCAATAGCCATAGCCCATGCTTACTCAGGTCTGAAGTGAATGGAAACGAATTTAATACTGATTGTGTAGTGTTTGTTTTTTCTAGGTGTGTGCAAATGAAGTGACCTGTCTCTTGGCTCTGCTGCTAATTAGTGACCCTTTAGAAAAAAAACCATTAACCAAAGAGATTAGAAGTGTCTATGGGAGTGAAGTGAGATTAGAAATGTCTATGGGAGTGAAATGAGAATACTGATTGCAAATACATAGCAATAGATTGAAGCTGTTTAGATGAACTGTTTGTGTCTTAAAAATTAAAATGGTAAGAAATGTATACATTTTTGGAATTGGTAAAAAGTTTAGCATTGGTGTGTATTGATATGGTATGGGCAACTGGAAAGAATGGAGAATGATAAGTTGAAGTGAATAATTCATTATTATAAAGTTTTAGGAGGGAGGAGGAAAGAAATGAATGGCCAAAATATCCAGGAAATGCAAGAACTCTTACAAGATAGAGGTGAATGGTGCAGTGCATGTAGACTGGATTTGACACAGCTATAATAAGAATTCTGTGTATGTCCTGTAAGGCCTAATGTTGTGGAAGCTTGCTGTTGCCCTGTAGAGAAGGTCCATCGCCAGTTCAGGGGTTAGAAGTATGAATGTGGCAGTGATTATTGTGCTTTTTTCTGAGCTCAACTCAACTCCTGTACATAATATATGTATATACTATACGGAAAAAATTTCCAGTGTTACTATCATAAAAGGATACTGGAATATACATCTTTTAAGACAAATACACAATACAATACAGTTCTCTTATGATAATACATACTACAGTATAGTTCACTTTTGTTCCTGTGAGAATTCAAACCATCGTATTTAATGTGAAACATCTTTGACAACAGTTGGTCCAGTTGTTGAAACTTGGTAACAAGGTAGTTAACTGAAGCTGTTTTCTTAAGCATTACTTTGAGTGGTTGACGACTGTGGCTTCTTTATGGATTATCCCCATCGTGATTGTGACTGGAATGATCATGCCTAATGATTCTTCTTCACCTCCAGAATGATCATGTAGGTGTCCTGGACATGATTATGTGTGTGCAAGTCTTGTTTCTATGTTCACCATCAACTATAATTCTTTGTGTCTGTCATGCAGAAGTCAGGAATGTTCGGCATCTCTCAGGTGTGTTAAGTGTGTCTTGGTCACCTTTCCAGTGAGAAATAAGATTTCCCTTGGGTTCTTCCAAGGGGAATACCTAAGAAGCTCACCCTGTATGTGATGCTGTTGAGGGGAGCTTGTTTTCTCCCCCTCCTTCTTCAGTGCCCACCTCCCCAGCCTCATAGTCCAAGAGACAAGGAGTGGTTATAAAGATACTGTGGCCATCCCTGAGTATTCTGGAAGAAAGCTCTTCCAGAATGCTCAAGGACAGCCAGTGCCTTTGCCCACTCCTTTGTCTCTTTCTGGAACATTTGGCCTTAGCCACAATTTCCCAACACAGGTCAGTGTTTAGGGACCCCATCACTTCAGCTATGGCTTCACTTACTATTCTGCCTGTATAATGACTTCTGCTGTTCCCAATGTTCCAGCTTCTGCTGTGGTTGTTCTGGAAGCTTCTGCTTCTGTCCCTTCAGAGATATCTGCCTTGACTAATACTGTCCCTTCAGGGATGTCGACCTTGACTATGGCCTCAGAGGATTTGGAAGAGGGTGGAGATACTAGTTTACAAGGGACATCAAGGAAGCACTGCCATGCTTCATCAGGCTGCTTTTCCTCCACTTTCCTCCTCTTATGATCACTTTCATCCTCTTATGATCAACAGAGGCATAAAATGATGACCTGTAAAGCAGCCCTCCACAAAGAGGCTAATGTCTTCTTGTGGCTATCTCTTCTCTGCTGAGAGTGACAGTGATCCCAACTGATCTCAGTTGCATAAGTCTGTCCATACACAGTCTCTGGTGCATGACTTCAGTCTTTCTTGGTCACCCATGTGTACTTCTTGGGAGAAACAACTAATGCTAACTTTTCCTGTGCTATAAGGAAATGCTTGCAATTCCTCAGAATACTGGCTGTCATAGTCCCTGGGGCCTATCACAGCACATCCCAGGACATGCTTACAATCAGTCCCCAGACTATCATGAGCATGAATGCACTCCTGTTGTAACACTGGATTGGTCTCTGCTTTACTAGGTCAAGGTGTGCAAGGCCAGTGCACCACTCTGAGTGCACAGGGAGGGAAGCGTGCACTCTGGCTTGCCTTGTTTAGGTAGGCCATCCTGACTAGTTCTGCTCCAGTGGCAGGGCACACAGACAATAAAAGGATTGTGACTCAGTTTTTGGGACCTACACTGGGCACTCATCTTGAACCACTGAGCAGAGACAAAGTCAGGTGTACCATGTCTCCCTCCACTTTGATGAAGGACCCAGCTCATCCTGTTGCACATTTTACTGGACCTGATGGTCCTTTCCCCATGGAACCTGTGCAGCTGAACTAGAGGCCTTTTTGTGAGATCATTGAGTTCATTTGTGAATGCAATGGTTTGAGGAGATCGACCAGAGCACCTCCTTGACCACCCAGTGCCCTCCATAGACTGCACGTTGGGTCTAACCCCAGAGTATACAGAACCCTTTCATTTGTCCTGATTCCCTCTTGTGTTGGGTGTGCTTGATAGGGTAAGTTCTCTGATCTCAGGATCAGAGAATCCATTACCCTCCAGTTGCTCCTCCACCTTTGACTTAACAACAGAAATGTTACACCCTGGGGGAGACCGAAACTGGCTCTGTACAGGTGGACCAGTCAGTCTGCAAGCTGACAAACTACTTCAGTTTGGAAAAGCTTTAGTGCATAGGGGCTCTCTTACTCCTCCTCCAGTGTAGGATAAGCTGCCTGGCTTTGTTTCAAAGTATATATCATGGTTAGACTTGTGGCTAAACACTATGGCTGCCTTTGCCTTTTCCTAGGTGTCTTTGGTTGAGGAAAAAAGCAAAGTTCTGAAGGTTGTTGGTGTTAGGAGTTTATGTAAAACATTGGCCTTCCTTCCCATCAGTCTGCAAACCTGTGGGCTAACCTTGATTTGAAGAGGTGCTTATAGCCAAGAAGGAGAGGAAGGAGGGAAGGACACTGAAGCTGGCTATCCTCCTCTGCTGCTGTGGGTTGGAGGATGCATGTCATGCCACTGGGCAATGTGGCAGCAACAGAGGATGGACCTTGGCTAGTCTGTCTTGTTCATGAAGGTTGAAGGCTTCCTTTTAAGGACTATTGCCCTCCCCTTCCTCACAGACCAGTCCCACTTCCAGCTTATTCTCCAGAATTGTCCAAATATTTCATTGTTAATGGAGATGTTACAATGCTGGAGAATGACACTGGAAGTCTTAGGCAACTACTCTGCAGGCTGCTACAATCATATTTTCCTTCTGGAGAATGTGACGAAAGGCTAAAGACCCCTCATAGAGCTCTCTTCCCAAAATGCCATCAAGCTGCCCACCACACATCCCAAGCCAACAACCCCAACACTAGTAACTTCGCTATTTAGTCACCAGGGACAGGGCAAAGGAGGTAAAGTAGTCCCTACACACACATGTAGCGGAGAGATTATCAAAGCTTGGGGAACCTGGTAAATGACCTGTTCACAACATAGGTAAACAGGAAGCTCCTGGAGTTCTGCTTACCAGTGCTGGACCCTTGAGCTTCACCTCTCAACACCACTAGGACAACCTCAACACATGCTTTTCTGTTTCTAACTTGGATGGGTGATCAGCAGAGTGCTGATCACTCCTGGTCTCAGAATGATCCTTGTGTCTTCTCACTGGTAACAAGCCAGTGGTATCTGGATCTGCTGTCCCTTCTTGTCAAGGCACAGCTAGAACTACCCATATGTCTCACTTTACTTTCAGCAGCTATGCATGTCAGATATTACCAGTCTGTGCAGTCGTTCACACTTCATGGCAGGAAACTATCCAGGATCTGTGAGAGAGGCTTTTCTCACAGTTAGCATTGGAGTTCACTAAGTACCATCAGATATGCAGCAGGTGCTTACCAGGAAAAGTGGGCCTTCAGTGGTTGGTGTCATCAGATGGGTGTCTTTCTGGTCAACACCACTATTCGGCAGGTAACAGTTTCTAGGCTACCTCCTCTGTGTCAGTGACTAAGGGCTCCCACTCTGCCCTTTCCAAGTGCTTCTGGTTTAAGAGCATGGACCTCTCTGCCTTGGTGGAGGTTTCCATGCTCATGAGGAGCTCCAGTCAGTCTAGCCCACCCATGAACTCACACCCTGGGAGTGGATTGTAACTCTTGCCTTTTGTAGCTTCACCTGGGTGCCTTACAAAACCCTGAGAGGGGCTACAGACAGTGGTACGGTCCTCAACTGCTCTCTTGCTAGTCTTAACATAGGCCAAGAAAAGTATGAGAACTGTTCCTTTGTAGCCTCACCTCACCTAGGTGCCTTCACAAAATCCTGAGAGAGGCTACAAACAGATATACTGTCCTCAACTGCTTTCTTGCTAGTCTTAACATAGGCCAAGAAAAGTATGAGAACTGTTCTTTTGTAGCCTCACCTAGGTGCCTTACAAAATCCTGAGAGAGGCTACAGACAGAGATACTGTCCTCATTTGCTTTCTTGAAATCTTAACATAGGCCAAGAAAAGTATAAGAATTGTTCTTTTGTAGCCTCACCCAGGTGCCTTACAAAATCCTGAGAGAGGCTACAGACAGAGATACTGTCCTCAATTGCTTTCTTGAAATCTTAACATAGGCCAAGAAAAGTATAAGAATTGTTCTTTTGTAGCCTCACCTATGTGCCTTACAAAATCCTGAGAGAGGCTACAGACAGAGATACTGTCTTCAATTGCTTTCTTGATAGTCTTAACATAGGCCAAGAAAAGTATGGGAACTGTTCTTTTGTAGCTTCACCTAGGTGCCTTACAAAATCCTGAGAGAGGCTACAGACAGAGACACTGTCCTCACTGCTTCTTTGCTAGTCTTAACATAGGCCAAGAAAAGTATGAGAATTGTTCTTTTGTAACCTCAACTAGATGCCTTACAAAACCCTGAGACAGACTACAGACAGACGTACTGTCCTCACTGCTTTTTTTGATAGTCTTAACATAGGCCAAGAAAGTATGAGAATTGTTCCCAAGTTCATAGTGAAAACTTATAACTTTATCCTTATGAGATTAAGTCTTTCTCAGTCCCCTCCATCCAAGATTTTTGTAGATGATGATCAAGACGAAATGGTCTTGTGCCCAGTGCAAGTTTCACAGTACTACCTGCGCAGGCTCTTCACCACCTCAGACCCAAGTGATGACAACTGTTCGTTAGTATTAGCAGACACAATAAAAAAGTATCCAAGAACACTGTCTCATTCTGTCTTCAGAAAGTCAAAAAAGGGCATGTAAGTTGTCTGGAGCTAACTATAAACCCCAGGCAAGGGATCACAAAATTAGGGCATATCCTGGTTCTTGGCATTTAGGAGGAACTTCTTGATGACATCTATGTAGGGCAGGTGGATGGCATTGCAAGAAAGTTCTAATTAACGGTCACTGCTCGCTTTATACTTGGATACATTTTTTTTTGTTGGTTGGCTGCTAAACATTTGTAGCTACCTAGGCTCCATTTGGGTTGTGTAGCACCTAGCTCTGTTTTGACAGAACATCTTGCCTAAGGCTTACAGAGGTGAATGGTTGGATAGAAAAAGTATGGCTGGTACTCTCTCTTCCTTGCAGGCATTGAGAACCTTCTCTTTTCTTGCCCCTGCCTCCTCTTTTAGGCTGACTTGGGAAGGAGAGGGGAAAGGGCCAGGAGGTGTTCAAGCCTTTTATAAAGGTAGATGGGAGTGGGATCTTGTCTGGACTACTTCTGCTGATGGCATGGTAGTTTGGTCTGGGCTGGTGTTCTGGGAGTTGACAGCATTACTCTCTTGGGTGGAACTGAAGGTGGCAGCTCCAGAGATGAGGGTGTCACGCAAATCATCTCTATCATCTCTCTTTATAGCCACTGCCACTTAAAGTAGAAGTGAGTCCAAGTCGGAACTATTTCTGAGGGAGAGCCAACTCCCATTGGATACCTGTCTAGACATAAGGGAGAGGAATGAGTCCCTCTGTTGAAGGATAGTGTTGGCAATCTAGTGGTCTAGGAAGGTGAGGGCTTTCCTGCCCGACACCATAAGCTTCCTTACCTAGCCCAGGAGAAAGATTAAGTCCCTGTGTACCCTTGTAGAGGAGTGAGACTGGACCAAACAGGGAGATCAGGGAGTGATAGATACAGGGAAAGAGAAAGTTCTGGAAAAACTCAGCCTGGGGTCTCTGCTTGACAGTATCCTGTCTAAGCTTCCTAAGGCTCCTCCTACAATGCTTTCTTTGTGGAGAAGGCCTTTTAGCACATTCAGGGCAGGGGGAATTACAAGTTCCCCTGCACGAAATATAGTGTGTGAATCTACCATTAAAGGTATTAAAATGACAAGGTCAGCCACAACCTTCCCAACAGTGTTGGTCCCTTCCCAACTGTGTTGGTCCTGTCTGCTCTCTATTGACAGAAAGAACCAGAAAAGCACCAAAGCAAAAGAAAAAAAATTTTTTTTTTTTTTGAAAACTGCATCATTAACAAAATAGGAACTGTGAATACACGATTTCTGTTCTTTTTGTGAATCGTACAAGACTTGCGAGTGCACAAAAAAAACAACATCAGAGACATCTGAACTATATCACAGCCTCAAAAACAATGAGTAATGTTGGTTGGGTGAGAATGGGTGTTCCCCTTTCCCCCTTCTCCACCTGAGACCACCCTTATTTGGTCAGTACATTGCCAGTCCAGTGCATGCTCAAGAATGACACTGCATAAATGGAAGGTATATTGTTTGTGTCCCCATAGGAATGAAAAAAGACTTCAGGATTGTATATCTAGGAAAAATACACATTTATCATAAAATTTGCAATACAGTATTTCTTGTAAAACAGTGAAAATCATAAAACATAACTAAGATATAGCCAGTATAACCTGATTAATGTTCATTTTTTTTTTTCTTAATTTGATTTGTAATGGTATTGTTAGTCTCATTTTCACAATTAACTTTTTTCTTTTACTTGCAGCTCTCACTGCGAAATGGGGAGGTCAAAAGACCTCAGGTGTCTGCTGAAGTTTCAGATTGTGGAAAAATACCACCTAGCACAGAAACTCTTCCTGTAAAGGGAATTCTTAAGACAAGCCTCCCAAAACCAGCCATTGTGACAGATATCCTCTTGGATGAAGAGGCTGTAATAGACTGCACTGGAGTCACCCCAAAGATGACTACCATCAGCAGGAAAGTAGTGCCAGTAAATGTAAATAAGTGCAACCCACAACTCAATGGTAGCAAAACTTCATCCTTGCATCCAGTTGCTGCCATTTCAAACAGCTCAGGGCCAACTGTTAAATTTAGTAATGTAGTAAGTACTGGCAAATGCTCAGACTTTGATGCAACAAGTCCAGACTCCAAGTTTCATGGTATCACAGAGCTTGATTGTAAAGAAAGTCCAGCAAGTTCCCTCAGTACAGTGGATTCATCCACAAATACAGAAATTAAGTCTTGGTCCAATATTAGCACACAAACGATAGTATCCAGTACAGTACGGAAACCACCTGCACAGGTACATAGTCTGAAAGAGAGCAGAACTGAAGAAAGTAAGGATTTCATAGCAGCAAAGGGAGATATGAATAAACTGAACAGCATAGAATCAGTGTGTGACCCTCACTCTTCCAAACCAGCTATTAATAATGGTCATGAACATATGTGTAAACACAACTGTAATCATTGTTTTTACATATAATTATATCCTATTTACAGTGTGCACAGATAAAATACAGTACCTGTTAAATGTGCTTTCATTCTAAATTAATGGCTAAATTTAATTTTGCATAAAAATTATGAAGTTTTTATGCAGTGCAACAGTATATTTGTAAATGAAACAAAAAATAAATACTGTACAGTATTGTATATATGTAAATTTATGTATAAATATGTAAATTTTATGTAAAGTCTTTCGTAATAATCCACCTGAGCTTTAATGTAATTAGTGTACATTTCAGTATGTGAAAAAGTTGCTTATAATTTTTTGAATTACAATAAAATCTAAAAATCTAAAATTTGTTTAATAATTCAGTACTGAGTGTTTAATTTTCACTGATATATTTATACAAACTACAGTACAGTTAAAGGGTCATTTTACTGGTGTCCCTGCTTATACAAGTGTGGTAAATTTCATCATGATTAATTGTACTTTGGGAAAAAAGTATAACAATCTTTGGAAAATTATTCCATCTGCCTCTCTTGAGCCTAATGTGATTTGAAATTTCTTCTAAATTACTTTTGAATTAATAATTACAACTAAAATTGATTTGGAACATTTGAAAACATTCAGGGAGAATTATGAAAAGTATAACTACATTCAAGATTGCAATACACTCCCTGAACACCTGAATTAGCCCTGGTTACCCACCAGCCCGAACTATATCCCCGTAACTTTTACCCACTAATTGGGTAATTAACTGTCAGCGTTACCAACGCTTGCAGGAAATCTTGTCAAGATGAGTTACCTGAAGTACCGTTGGCAACGCTGCTGCAAGTCCCAGCCGCGCGAGGCCGAGTTCCCCAATTGCTTTCTGTTCACCTTGCTGCATGGATGTTTCCTGCCTCCGGCAAACTTTTGGTTATTAGCCCGACCCCCATATACTGACTTTATTGATATTTGATAACAACTTGGGCAGGATTTTCGCCTTTCCTCCTGGATTGTTGTCGCCTGGCTTTGGATTTTCTCTCCCGTCTAGACTCTGGCTCGTTTTGGACTTGTGATGGATAGATTGGATAAAAAGACGGCCCCCTTGGATAGCACAACTGCTTCAACTTTGGCTACAACAACTGCGACCGACACCGCAACTGCTGAAGACGCTGCAAATCACCGATCGTGCACAGCTTGTAAACGGAGGATGTGTACCCTCAAACATGACAGACATTCAGTTTGTACAGCTTGTAGGAAGGTGCAATGTAGCTTAACTTTGAGATGTGACGAATGTAGGTCATGGTCAAAAGATCAAAGGGAGGATTATGTTAAGCACACAAAATCTCGAGCTTCCAAGAGCAAACGTAGGGAACCAGTGCAGAAACTCAGAGTTTAGATAAAGAGGCTATAGAAAAGGAGTTATTCAGGAAATTGTAAGATAAATTATCAGCTACCATGACAAATTTATTTTCTAACTTTATGACTAAGTTATCAGAATTCAAAGAACAAAATATAGGTAATAGGGAAATAGAAACTAACCGTTCTTTTTCAGCTCCCCTGCCTGTTCCAGAACCAGCCCTAACAGACACCGGGGGTCATGGAGAACTGCAAACCTCGAGGGTAGGATCTGCCGGCCCCCTGGTGAGGAGCAGGCAGTGTTAGCAGCAGATTTCCCCCTTTCTTCGGATAATGTAAGTCCAGAGGTGAATCTAGAAATAGGATTGACACAGACGAATAGGGATAGTGAGGTAGCAAAGAGTGAAGGAGAGAAGTTGAAGGTGCAGCCTTTTTTGGGGACAGGTGTAATTAGGGCTCCGGGATCTCTGTTAGATCCAGCAGCAGTTCTTTTTCCCGCTGCAGTCTCCTTGCAACAAAATGCTGCTAAATTGGTTGAGGAGGATGTAGACGTAGCAGTAAGTTTGCCAAGTTCGGGAAGGTCGGAGGATTTCCCTTCCTCTTCTAGAATTCCTTTTTCTTCTGGGGATAAATTCCCATTGGTTGGTGATGACTCATTTGATAAGACATTAAATGTAGCAGAATATAATGCTAATTTACTGGGTCTTTCTAAAGGGTATAGACCACTGGTCAGACAGTGTTTCAATATAGGGTTTTCGAATATCCACGATCATGTAATGAAGAATTTCCCGTAATTCACAAATGATGTATTGCAGGATTATCAGGGAGGACTGGAATCTGTATATTTTCTTTCTCTAAAATCTATGGTCTCTTCTGTAACCTCAGATTTCTCCCTATCCTCTACAGCTTCCAAACCTTCTTCCACTACTCTTTCTCAACCTTCCCTCTCTAGCCACCTTTCGGGGAACATTCTGGGTGCTTTGGTAGCTCATCCGGCATCTATGCCACTACTGTAGCAGGTTTGTCTTCGGTGCCTTTGAGTTTCCCAAGATAGCCGAAGTTGCTCTCGGTGAAATACTTCAACATCCATCAGAGAGTCTCATGCTTTGGGATCTCTAGGAACATCTTGGCTGCTAGCTTTATGACTGGTTTACTCATCTTGGTGATTCTCTTTGCAACCAAGAAAGATATGTTCTGACCTGTAGCAATATTGGCAACCTGCAGTAGTATTGGCACCTTCTTTTAAGAGACCCAGTTGGGCATAACTAAGTATCTTGATACCTTGTTCATCTTATTCTTATACAATGACAAGCTTGACAAAAGAGCTATGACCTTATATACTTACTAGACACATCTACAGACGCAAACAACAGTTCCCATTAGATTACACAGTAATACTAGCCACAACAGAAGACACTGCTAGAATCATTAAACAACTTAAAAACTCTGCAGCCATGGGCATCGATAACATTTCAAACATTCATTTAAAACATCTAGGTCACCATGGCACAAAACACTGACAAACATAGCCAATTATTCATACGCACACTGCATTATACCACACATCTGGAAACTGGGAAAATAATAGCACTTCTAAAACCAAACAAAACACCTACACAAGCAGCTTCATACAGACCTATAACTTTACTCTGCACACCATCAAAAGTAGTAGAACGCCTCATCTTAAGCAAAACCACACCACACATACCACTGTCACCCACTCAACATGGCTACAGACCACACCACTCCACAACAACACTACTCACCAACCTTACACAAAAAATACAAGATGGCATTAACTCCAGACGCCCACCACAAAGAACACTGCTAATCACAATAGACATAAGTAAAGCCTTTGACGCCATCTCTAGACCACTTCTCATCAACAAAGTTTACAACACCACTACACAACAACACCAAACGCTGGCTCGCCAATTACTTAACAGACAGACAAGCATTTGTACACTACAATGGCGAGTCATCCAAAATCAGAAACTTCCCGAACGGCGTCCCACAAGGCTCCGTCCTAAGCCCAACACTTTTTAACCTATTCATGCATGACATACCAACACCACCTAACAACATATACATCTCCTCATATGCAGACGATCTAACAATCATATCAATACATGCAGACAAAAACGTATGCTCCACACAAGTACAGACTTACATAACACAACTTGAAAACTGGCTCACACAAAACAGATTACAGGTAGCACCAACAAAATCCACAAGTACACTACTCACTAGTCACAACAAAGAACATCAGTACAGACCCACAGCAACGCTGAACAACACCACAATTCCACACACACATGAAACAAAAATCCTAGAGTCACATACAACACTTCAATGTCATTTGCTCCACATGTCAGTAACATCATCAAGAAATGCAGACCTAGACTAAATGCACTAAGATCACTAACAGGCACAACATTTGGACAACAAAAGAAACGCTCATCACAGTATACAAACAATACATCCGCTCCATAATAAACTACGCCAGCCCAGCCTGGCACCCTGCCATATCCAACACACAACTAAACAAACTACAAATAATACAAAACACAGCTCTTAGAATCATCCTTGGCAGTACACAATCCACACCAATAGAACACTTACACGCCGAAACCAAGATTCTCACCATCAGGCAACACTTAGACATGAGAGGCACACAATTCTTGGCATCGGTCATAAACAACACAAACAGCCCATGCTATTACCTTCACGACCACCCTCCAACACACAGGCAAATAGCGAATACACCACACAGACACTATACAAATATCTTGAATTCTATACCACCACCCACAAACATCACACAAAACAAAAAGCACATCCATACTCACCTCACCAGACAAGCACTTAATAACCTTCCCAACAACAAAATACTCGGCACCCCCCCCACCCAACATAAGCAGGACAGAAACACAGCTCTCAAGATTGGAGAGAGTACACCTGACTCGACTTCCCTGTGGTCATCACCAATCACTAAACACCTACAAACACCGCATAGACAACACCCAAACAGACATATGTCCACTCTGCCAAGTTAGTCCCCACACAATTACACATCTCTTAGTAGATTGCCCTAACTTGGCAGCCCTTAGACAACAACACAACATCCACACTACCACACAGTTATGGTCAGATCCAGTAAGCGTGGTGTCCTTCTTCTTGTGTGCAGGCTTCCTGGCATAACAGAGTCTGGGAACCACAACAACAACAACAACAACAACTTCGAAGCCTCACCACACATCCATTTGCTCTACACTTGGGAGATATGTTCAAGCTGTTCACAACACTTAAAGCAATGAATCAACACTGTGCATTAATTCACTTTACAATGCAAATGCCCCAAGTTCACTTGATTTGCAACCCACATAACCAACCAAAAGTTGCTAGCAAGATGTTCAACATGGTACCAAAACAGATTAGTCTATAGTAGTGACGGCAACGTCCCTCAGATTGGTGTTGTAGACTGATACCATGCTAAGGACTGTGCAGCTCACAAGGCATGTAAAAAATGTGCTGTACTATGATTTGGTATCTCTCCTAGTGGAACAACACTGCTGCCTCTGCCACCCGGTAAGCATGGAGTTCTCAAAGCTTGTGATGACAGTAATTGCTATACTATATGTTATCAAGCAAATACTGTACAAGCAAAAAATTATAAAAACAATAGTCATGTACACAGACTACTGTATCGTTAGACCTACTGAAATGAGGAAAGGTAATAGCCAAACTTCAAAATACAATACCTTTCTCATTTGAAAAATCTTTAAAAAAACTGAATTCACATTTTTTCATAAATACAATTCTACGTCAATTTCTGCATGATTATGAGCCAAGAAGTTCTTATTCTTGGAAGTAAACCTGATTATTCTCTCAGTTTGATTACCATTATGCTGGAATGAAACTCCCTCCTCATTACATCATTAAAAATCACCATTAAGCCTCAGCAAGCAGAAGCTAATAGGCAGTTCACAATAAAATAAGAGGTTTGCATTTATAAAAAACATGAATTAGTTTTGTATGTATTCACAGCATAAAAACGTCCTTTACTTCTGCACAGTCAGTATTCAGAGGGGAGGTTTATAATGGCTCTTCATCATCATATCTGAATAGAAATTTTAAAATTTTTTTACCTGAACTGAACTGAAAAATCCTCTTTAAAGATCTTTCCATGAAAGATATAACAATAACAAAAGTAGAAACTTAAAGAATAATCCAAGGCACAATCAAGAAGAGATAGGTATGAGAGTTACAAACTAATTTAGCTAACAGCAAGTTAAGGAATATTTCAAAGCACAATTGACAAAAATTAAGTATGAGGGTTACAAATTACATTAGCTAGCAAGCATTCAAAATGAGAAAACTAAAGTAGAACACTGTAGATAAAAACTGTCATATAATAACCAACTGCATATTGCCTCTACTGGTCCTAAAAAAAAAAGGTGTCATGAATTAACTTGCCTTTAGTCACTTAGCAACAAACATACTCGTTTTACAATGTAAAAATACTTGTTAAGATCTGTGTAGATTGACTTTTAAAGACAATTACTCTTGATGCTGGATTGGAGTTCATCCAGAATTTTCTGTCAAGGTGAAAGGGTTAAAGAAAGTACTTCATGGACTCCCTCTTGCCTGTCAGGATGTCCATCATAATTATTACCGCACGCTACAACCATATTAACCAAATTTCCAACAAAAAAAATTTAAGAAAGGCAATAAATGCATAGACAGGATGAATCATGTGGGCTTTGGGCCATGTTGAAGGCTAGATGAGAAATCTGATATCAGTCATTGTAAATTTCTATATTTTTGTCATCTTAATATTAAATATTTCCCTACTGGTGGTAAAGGAAGCTGTCTACTAAATCCATGTACAGTACGTAGAATGCAGAAGGCACATGGAAATGCTCAAATAACCTCTCTCTCCTCTGAAAGGCAGTACAGGTGCTTTAGATAACTAAGTACTTGATGATGGAATATTCAACTCTTGCTAAGTCTCTCTAGATAAAGTTAAAACACTAATTTAAACATCTCATTTTCAACATAATGCTCACAAGCACAGCCATGATGTGATTTAGTAGTGTGGAAGAATAATTACCAGTATAAGTGTAATTTACCTATTACTCAATAACCAAAACATTCTCCAGAACATTTCTGCCTCCACAGTCCGTCTGGCAGAGATTTCTTGATGAAAAGATCTTCAACATGGTCTACATCTTCACTTCCCAAAAGTCTACTTAGTTCCTGTTGAACTCCTGTAATATAAAAGATGACAATATAATATCAGTATAAAATTAATACATCAGAAGACAAAAGTTTGACATACAAAGTCTCATTTTCCATTGGACTGCTGAAAATCTACTGCAGTTTGCTTGATAAGACTATTTCAAGATAATGCTTATATTGTACTAGTGTCTAGTATATAAAGATAATGTTGACAGATTTCCTTCCTTATGTTAGGCTTATAAACAATACATAACCAAACAAAATCTGTACATGATATATATATCACAGGGATGCAGAATACAATGGGCATGGGGATATAAACTACAGTACAGTATTCACTTAGGAGATTTTGCGATAATAAAAATTTTCAAGAAAACCTAAAAAATAAAAACCGACACTTACAGGTGCTTAAACTCTTTCTTCTGCTGGGATAAAAATTCATCAATAAAAGGATAGACACGTATATTAGGCTGTAACTTCCTTCCCCGAGCATCATACCAGAAACTCTTAAGGCATCGGTCACACACATGGGGGTTTGGTATAGGAGCATGTTTATCATTTATAACTATCCAGCTGAAATGTGTAAGGCCTATTAATGTCATATATTACTAGCAAAATACTAAAAGAAATTCAGTCATGTAACAATCCTGTAGGTCCTGGCAATTTTATGCAATCTTCCGTTGATTTCAGTACGGTACTCTACGAGTATTATACTACACAATAACATGATCATCTTATTAGATACATCATTACCTTATCTAGCACATATATTCATCCTGATTTAGATATATACTATAAAACTAACACAATTACTATAAAATACTATAAAAATAACATTACTGTTAATGAAATTAGCTTTGTTAAAATACTAAAGTCCTATACGAGTATTAACAATAGCTATATATCAAATTTGATTATAAAACTATATAAAAAACAATAGGTACAGTGCTCCCCTTTTTATGTGCTTCACATTTCCGTGTTTCATTTTGTTGCGGATTTTTGCGGAACACATCATTCCCTTGTCTGAAGCGAAATTTCACTAATTTGTGGATTTTTATTTGGGCCATATCTCTACAATGATCACAATTTGCTTTTTTCATAGAGCATCACTTGTATTCACTAATTACTGTATTTTTTCATTAAAATTTTTTTCATTAAAATATATGTACAGAGAGAGAGAGAGAGAGAGAGAGAGAGAGAGAGAGAGAGAGAGAGAGAGAGAGAGAGAGAGAGAGAGAGAGAGAGAGAGAGAGAGAGAGAGGCACAAGAATTTTTTAATAAATTTATGGGAGATGGTGAAGACTAACCATGTTTGCATGATAAATAAATGATTTACCTGTATTATATGTACTAATTTTCAAATATTAATAAGATTAAATAACAATAATACTAATAGTAACAATAATAATAATACAGGCAGTCCCAAGTTATCAGCAGGCTCGATTATTGGCAAACCGGTTTTTGGCGTTTGTCTAGTGACGAAAATTGGCAACTTTCGGCGCCAATTTCCACTTATTGGCGCTGACACATATCTAACAAAGGCACCGATAACTGAAAATCAACGCTTTTTGGTTATCAGCGATTTTCACTTGTTGTCACGCCGTCGGAATGGAACCCCCGCCAATAACCAGGGACTGCCTGCAATAATAATAATAATAATCAGAATTGAATCTGTTTACACAGCATTTATGAACAACTATGACTCCATATTCACATTCTTGGAATAATTATGCATCTACTTAGACAAACGACTCTTGATACACACTCGTCTGCATCAAGATTGACCAATCTAAATTGACACTGCATCTAGATAATAATAAATAATAATAATAATAATAATAATAATAATAATAATAATAATAATAATAATAATCAGAATTGACTGATCTAAATTGACATTGCATCTAGATAATAATAATAATAATAATAATCAGAATTGAATCTGTTTACACAGCGTTTACAAACAACTATGACTCCATATTCACACTCTTGGAATAATTATGCATCTACTTAGACAAACGACTCTTGATACACACTCATCTGCATCTAGATTGACTGATCTAAATTGACATTGCATCTAGATACACAGAACTGTGAAGCTGGTTGTGTCTAAATACACAAATTGTGAAGCTGATCTTTTTGCACAAGGAGAATACTGTACAACTTAAGTTACATGCAAATAATTTCCTAAAAAATAATTTAACTTGGACTATACTTATGTTTATTTTTTTACAAAATAAGGCAGTAGATTCAGCTAATGATTGCCGTATTAAGAGCAAGGCAAAATAGTCATAATAGAATGCAGCTAAGATAGAGTCCTAGCCTCAACCCAAACACAGTGTAAGTTAAGTAGGCAGTTAAGAATTAGCGAATGACAAAAGAGAACCTAGGCCTAATTTTGATGGTTTCTTTCCTAACTTTGGGAAAATATTTTGAGCACTGCCCTTCAGCATCCACATTTTACAATTTTCAGTGACCAAGGCTAAGTTACAGGGTATTGAAAACAATGTGGGTTTTTGAGTTCTGAAACAGCAAAGAATTTATGGTTATTTGCTCAGTTTCGAGGAATAACTTCAAACTTGTTCAGAGTTTTCTGCAGACCAGGGGTTACCTCAGAATTGACCACACCTTCCAAGTCCGGGCAGATACCCTACACTAAGTTAGGTTAGGGTCTCGACTAACTAAGATGGTCTAGGCTCTGAAACCTCACAGTATAGAATAGGATACTCTAGATTCACTAAGTACTGTTAAAGATATAGTATAGTTAAGGTTAGGTTAAGTGTTTTTGGCAAACTTTACTCAAACACATACTTATACTCTCCCAGTCTGCAGTCACTCCCCAGTTTCTGCCAGGGACTTCAAACTCTAATATACTGAAGTGTAGGTAAAGTTAGGTTAAGTGTTTTTGGCAAACTTTACTCAAACACATACTTGTAGTGATAGCTAAGAATTCTGAATATTCTAAGAGTTAATCAAAATAACGAATTGAGAATAAAGAGAGAAACCTTAATCAAAATACACTGAAAGTTAGAGAGAAAGAAAAACCTTCCATTATTTGGAAGAAATGAACAGTTAGAGAGAAAGAGAGAGAAGATATTTGGAAGAAATGAACAGAGAGAGAGAGAGAGAGAATTTCAAAACATCTGTGTTTTGGCTGTACCGTGATCACAAGGCCAGAACTCAGGAACAAAGAGATTTGTAAACTAGCACTAGAACAGCAAAACCGTGCTGTGATTAAAACATGGGTACGTATTATGATTGTGTCGTGGTTACAAAGCCATTATGACTGCACTTAATTGAGTTGGTAATCACAAGGAATTCGTAACAAAAAGCAAGGTAGCATTGTAGTGGAATAACAGCCAGAAAAATTAAAAATTTTGGTGTCTTAGAAACTCCTCCCTGAGGGAGGTACAATTCCAAAAATAGGGTGTTTCAGATAATCTGCATGACCAATTAACATCAATGAAGGCGGGACAAAAGCAAGACTCCCCGCCTATTAGGGCTGGACAATCTTTTCCAAAAATCATTGAAAAAGGTCCAGTTGAGTTGCAGCAGAGCAGAGAAGAAAAGATGGGAGAGAAGGAGCAGACAAGGAGCAGCTAAGGCACAAAGAAGGCGTGAGGTTGCAAGCCTCACCAATTGTGGGTTGATATAAGAAGACAGGCTCACATTGACTCACCATCTATTTTGTACTGCATATCACCTTGTACTTCTATTGTAAAGTTATATCTTTGGTGCTAATGAAGAAAGAAAAATCAATTGTGTCTTCTTAAAGCCTCCTGGGAAAACTATGCTACTACATAACAAAGCTAGAAAGATCAACATCTATAAAGAAGTAATCTTCTTAAATGAATAGCAGATATAAACAGAAAGAATAATAAATAAAAGAACCTTACATACTTATACTCTCCCAGTCTGCAGTCACTCCCCAGTTTCTGCCAGGGACTTCAAACTCTAATATATTGAAGTGTAGTTAAGGTTAGGTTAAGTGTTTTTGGCAAACTTTATTGAAGTGTAGTTAAGGTTAGGTTAAGTGTTTTTGGCAAACTTTAAACACATTTATACTCTCCTAGTCTGCAGTCACTCCCCAGTTTCTGCCAGGGACTTCAAACTCTAATATACTGAAGTGTTAAGGTTAGGTTAAGTGTTTTTGGCAACAAACACATTTACTCAAACCCCACTGCCATCCAAACTCTAATATTGAAATGTAGGTAGGTTAAGTGTTTTTGGCAAACTTTACTCTAGTCTGCAGTCATTCCCAGTTTCTGCCAGGGACTCCAAACTCTAATATACTGAAATGTGTCTGCAGTCACTCCCCAGTTTCTGCCAGGGACTCCAAACTCTAATATACTGAAATGTAGGTAAGGTTAGGTTAAGTGTTTTTGGCAAACTTTACACAAACACATACTTATACTCTCCCAGTCTGCAGTCACTCCCCAGTTTCTGCCAGGGACTCCAAACTCTAATATACTGAAGTATAGTTAGGTTAAGTGTTTTTGGCAAACTTTACACAAACATATACATATTATCCCAGTGTTTTTTCTGCCAGGGACTCCAAACTCTAATACTGACAAACACATGTTTTTGGCAAACTTATACAAACTCTCCCAGTCTGCAGTCATTCCCAGTTTCTGCCAGGGACTTCAAACTCTAATATACTGAAGTGTGGTTAAGGTTACGTTAACTTTTTTGGCAAATTTTACTAAAACTTTACTCAAGCACACACTTATACTCCCCCAGTTTGCAGTCACTCCCCAGTTTATGCCATGGACATATAACTCTAATATATTGAAATTTAGTTAAGGTTAGGTTAACTGGTTTGGCAAACTTTACCCAAACAAATACTTATATTCCCCCCAATCTGCAGTCACTCCCCAGTTTATGCCTGGGATTTAAAACTCTAATATACTGAGGTGTAGTAAAGGTTAGATTAAATTTTTTTTGGCAAACTTTACTCCAACACATACTTATACTCCCCCCGTCTGCAGTAACTCCCCCAGTTTCTGCCTGAGACTTAAACTCTAATATATTGAAGTGTAGTTAAAGTTAAGTTTTTGCCAAAAAACTTAACCTAACCTTAACTACACTTCCTCTTTAACAGAAGTGTACCTAGTGAATCTACAGTAGCCTAGGTTATGCTATGAGGTCCCAGAGCATGCACATGCATATATTTCTTTTTATGAACTGTACATGTCTATGCAGTTTGAAATTCATAGCAGTAGTCTTCCTTAACACATTAAATCTAGTAACCGAATTTGCATTTCTCCAAACTCGACCCTGTACACTCCAATTTTTAATTGAATCTCTACCTGTATATGGCAAAAGCCAGTAAAACCCAAGACTCAGTAAAAGAAAAGTGTGTCTGGTTACAGAACACAGCAGTCCCATGATGTTGTTTTCAATACCTTGTAACTTAGTCTATTGTACCAAAATCACTAAAATTGGGAAGGCAAACACCATAAGTTAGGCCTAGCTTCTCTTTTATGATTTGTTAATTCTTAATTTCCTACTGAACTTTCATTGTTTTGGTTTAGGCTATGACTCCATTTTAGCTACATCAGTTATGACTAACTTGCCTATTCACTTAACAAGGTCAAGTATTCAGTCTTCTAACTTAATTTTAAGATGTTTTACACGGTTCTTGAATTTTTGAAAAATTTTCGTGAGCTGGCCTGCCAAGTCCGTGAAGAACATACGATCTACAAGCAACTTTTTTGAGCCAGTAATAAAAAAACCTAATTTTTTTGTTTTTAGAGAATATTAAAGTTATTTTATTCTGAAAATATTTTACTAGTTGAACATCTGCAGAAAGTTTAGTCAATACCACCCAGCTAATAAACTTGTACGAAGCTTTTAAAGATTTCAAATTAATATTACTCATTGAAATTCACTTCGAACTTGCTTAATAGTCTCAAAAATCAATTCTTTACACCAATCTACATCATTTAGGTGATTTTCAGCTAATTTGGTTGATTTTTAGTGAGAAATAATGTGTCAATCTAGATGCATCTTCGTTCTGATAATAATAATAATAATAATAATAATAATAATAATAATAATAATAATAATAATAATAATAATAATAATAATAATACACTGTAATTAAAAAACTTATGTATTTCTATAGTAAATTATGTGAAATTTGAAACAAATACATATTCCCAATCCTTTCAAAAGCTCTGAAGTGAGGGGGGGAGGTTGGACCTGTCATATGTCAAATATTTGACTGGGACCCTTAACAGTCAGCTATTTGACATATATGACAAATCAAACCTCCCCCCTCACTTCAGAATTTTGGAAAAGATTGGGAATATGTATTTGTTTGTCCAAAATTTCACATAATTTACTATAGAAATGCATACATTTTTTAATTACAGTATATTATTATCATCATTATTATAATTATCATATTGCCCACTTGGTGGTATATTTTTAAGGGTAAAATGTTTAAGATGACTTTGAAATGATATTAATAATATCACTTCAAAGATTAATGACAACTTACTATAGTAAATCATTTTATCATAAATGTATTTGTACGTAATCACGAATATACTAACATGATGAAATTAACAAACCTAGCATTCTGTTTGGAGGTAAGTGTCCCATTGATCTAAACTACCCACATATTTTAGATATGCTCTATACAGTAGTACTATCCTAAAATACATACCTGTACAGTAGATATAATTTCAAAATCATCTTACAACACAAGAAAATATACATAAAATATACTTCCCGTGTATTACATACAGTATGAGCAGAACGATGCGCAAAGTTACGTAGGCCAAAGAAAATGTGCGTGTCTGAATGATGGGGGATACTTAAGAGTAACAGTTCTAGGCTTGGACTTAATTTTGCAACATGACTGAAATGATACTAGGGTGTTCTGGGATAATAGTCTGAGGTATATTTTTGTTTGAAATGTCAAGTTTGGCGGTGGACTCTTGCAATAGGCAGTTATAAGCATTTTAGGGGTGTATACAGCCTACTTAAAAGTAACTGTAGTGGGAGAGTACTGTAATTTAAGGTTACTTTGGGTGTTTTGGGATGATGATTTGGGGTGTATTTTTGTTTGAAATATTAAATTGTTGTAGTATGATAATTTAAGGTATATATTTGTTTGAACTATCAAATTAAGCAGTGAAATGTTAAAATAGGTAGTTATAAGCATTTTAGTTTAAGGGATACAAGGTATTTGGCAGTTACAAGCCAGTTATAGCATTTTTAGAGGGATCTTTGCATTTCTGCGGTAAGTTCTGGAACCTATTCCAGCACAAAAAGGGGGAGCACTGTATCCCTATGGGTGCTATTTACAGCCAATTTGTATTACATTTTTATGAATCTAAATTCTTACATATCAATTGCTTAGAAGGTAAATTTACATATAAAAATATATACAGGTAGAGGTGATCTATTATCATTAAATAGCTGAGGTATTTTTTTATTTTAATGCAATAAATCCCAGAGTACTACAATTTTCAAATACTAATAATGTCCCTTACAAAACAGGATGCTTCTCTGATAATATTAGAATTATTGATAATATTGGTTCTCATCCTTAGTTTATTCTTTATCCATCTGATTTCTAAATAACATGTCTACTCTTGTTTTATCTATAGAAACTTGGAAACTACTGATAAAGCTCAAATACTATAACTATTTGACAAACTAGATACTTACTTTGCTAAATTAAGACCACATATATAACACTTAACAGACATCTTTGATGCTTGACCTCTCAACAAAGGGTACTTCAAGGGGTCTTGAATATCAGTCTGATGATGCAACCTGAAGAAAATAAAAAATTTATGTATGGAACTTTTGAAAATTGGTATCAAAAATACATTTAACACTCCAATGAAAAATTACAAATGAAACTGATGTACAGCGAATCTATGATGCAGGATTTATAACAGCATGACACCTAATCATGTATCATTTCTGTATTAATGAAATATCGCATTGTTTTCTTCTTTAAATTTCCATGGTAAATAGTGGGAAAGATTCCTTTTTGCATGTAAAACCGAAAAAAATTGCCGCAATTACAATAATCATCAATGAAACATGTATGTTTCTCCTATACAATCCATTACTTTTCTTTTACATATTTAGGTGACAGAGCCAGTCCAAATATGTAAACTGATTAGTAATACTCATAGCTAGAAAACTGAAGTACTCCCCCTTACACCTGCCAGTTTTCTGGTCATACCTACACACCATAGTGGTCTGAAACCAACTACAAGAGACAATACTGTTAATCCTAACATGTATCTTATAGAGCTCTAACTAGCAGTCCAGGCACACTGATTCTTATGTCAACACACAAGAATCAGAGCACCTAAGATCCATCAGTTGGTAATAACTATTCAACTACTCAACATCTCAGGACTACAGGCATTCGAGCAAGAGATGTCCCCAGCTTAGATAATAATAATAATCTCACACCTTTTCTTGCCCTTTTCAATTAAAAATGAGTGATTAATAAATGCATATCTACAGGTAGTATCTTTGCCAGCTTCCTTTATGTAAAAAAAAATTTTTTGCATGCTACAACACAGTTTTGTAACAACCACATTAATCATATATTGCCTGAAGAGAAATTTGTTGGGAGGACAAACTAGTGGGCGATTGAAAATGAAAAGAATTAGAAAGTCAATCTTCAATAATTCCAGATGTGATTGTCACGAGCACAAAAAACATTGGTATGTAACTAGCAAGTAATGAGAATATGACAAAGCATTCACCAACAACATAAGACATAAGGTAGGTTACCCAAGATAACCACTTCTCAGAGTACCAGAGCTGAAAATGTACCCAAGTTATAAAGATGTGGATGAAGATGAAAATTCATGTTCTCTCCATGCTGTCAATTTATAACCCCAATCCAACAATACCTTTAAGCTTAAGATTTCACTACCACTCCAACACTGTGCAACACAAAAGGCCTCCGTGAAATTCTGCAACTCATTTCTTCCTGGGCTTTCACTTACATCTCTCCAACAGACTCTAGTGGAGCTCAAGTGGCACTTCCAGGTTCCAGCTTGAAAAATGGCAGCAAGCTCCAGATGATGTTCAAACACCAAAGACAAGAAAAAACATGTACCTCCTGTTCTCTCTCACCTTCAGTTACAACTGTAGTAAGCTCTTGTAATCAGCAAGATATTTTATTCTTTTAAATTTGTTCTTCCTCTGACTTGCATGGAGAAAAAGTCTTGAAGGAGAAAAGAATCCCAGAGTTCACTGCAGATAAACACTGACCATCATGGCAGGACAAAGGTGAAGGTCCTCACCATGGGGAGGAAATGGTAGGAAAAGCAAGGAGAGCAGAAGGGAGCATTTGCTAAGTCTTGAGCACCAGAAGACAATATTTTGGAAAAAAAAATCTGGAGCAAAGGAGTCTGTTGCATTACCAGTTTTTCAAGAAAGCCACATTTTCCAGATAAAGTGCAGAAACAGAATAATACCAGTTTTCACAGTCACACAATGCAGACGATTTAGGCGGAGGTTCACATTGAAGGGCCTGTTCCATGCTCTTCAACACAAGTCAAAACCCATTTAGAAAGTTTCACAGACACTCTTGGAACTGACTAATGTTGATACTTAAGTCCATGATTAACCAACCAACACTCAAATAAAATAAAGAGAAAAGGGCTGATCTCCTTTCTTAAATCACATGTAAAAGATAATCTCTGCACATGGAGAAAGATGAAAAAGTCCTGCACTATGTTGTGAGTGCAGCTGCTGCAATGTCTGAAAGTCTCTCTCTGAGTCATTGTTGGATAACCTCCACATGAGGAAGATGAAGTGACTCCAGAGGGCATTATTGCTGTAGTTAAATTAATTGAGTTTATATGTAAATATTCATATTTCATCTGCTGATTGATTATGAAATCTATAAATTACTGATGTTAAACTGCAGCTTCCATAGACAATCCTACGAGTGTCTGTCTGTCTCTCTCTTGCATTGTGTATCATTGTTTTATTACAAGTTTTGACAAAAACTATGCTAATCATTAAATAAACTTTTATTACATATTTTCAGTTTCAGTGATGTTATACATTGGCCTAAACTTCAGTTACTTGCAAGTTTTGGACAGAGTATGGATTTTGTGCATTTTTGTATGCAATACCAAATAACAATACTGCTGTAACATATTTCAGAAGCCCTACACAAGCGCACGCATGCACACACACACACAATGATTTGAATGAGGTGTTTCTCACATTTTTAATGTAGATACCAAATTAAGAGTATAAAACAGTAGCTTACCTGCTCAGCATAAAATCAACAGCAAACACTTTGATACACTCATACACAGTGCATATACTTTTAAAAAAATTTTATACTTATCTTGTGATAAATTCATTACTGTATTCAACAGCTGGCAAGACCCTCAAAATGAAATAAGAATGCATAACAACAGTGGGAAGACCTACACCAGCTCTGGGATATCACATATAGTCACAGTCACCAAGTGTTCATTACTTAACAGACTTTGTTACTTAAGCCAGACCCTCAAACTGTTTTTTAAGCTGAGTTGCTACTATATCCACATAGAATGCTTGTAATTTGTAGGAACCTATACTTTCAAAATAAGCAAAAATCTCAAGGCATTAAGTGGTTACATGAGTGAGAGTTTGAAAAAGTCAACCATAATTACTTTATGGCATAGCATAACCATGCTTGAGCCACAAGCATTCCTAATTTACTAGGATACATGACTAGTTAAGGACAGACTAAAACATGAGTCTTTACTTACCGAACATCTGTAAAAACTATAAGGTGCTCACAATTTCCTTGATGAACATAAACATATGGAAATCCTAATCGTAGCTCCAGGTCTATAAGCCTTGTTTCCTGCATTATTCCAGTCTTAAACTCCCCTATAATGCAACAAATTACAATGGTCATTACAAAATATACTCATGAAAGTAAGTGTTGAACACGTATTACAAAATATACTCAGGAAAGTAAGTGTTGAACACGTTTTAATGATTGCTTGAAAGACAAGTGTAGCACTAAAAATGAGGGGTGATGCCAAAAGTAGTTCATAATATATCAATTACCTTCTTAGAACTTATCTTATATGAAGTGTGATGGCAAAAATAGTTCATAATCTATCAATTACCTTCTTAGAACTTATCTTATATGAAGTGTGATGGCAAAAATAGTTCATAATATATCAATTACCTTCTTAGAACTTATCTTGTAAGTCACTGGTATATCAAACTCTCCAATATCAACCATTATCATTACTGTATTCAGTTCAAAATTTGTTCTTGCATCTTCCCATCCACATATTTTACATACCTACTTCTGGATGTTTCTTGCTCCATCTGATTATGTTATCACTATATAACTTAGCCTCCGGATGTCGAACATCATTGTAGAATACACCATTTATGTAAAAGAAACCAGATGGATACATTACCTGTGAAAAATAATAGTTGGGTCTTATGAACAGTTTTACCAAATTAGTATACAGTATGTATGAAGAACATTAACTAATTTAATTTTGCTATAAGATTTGGGCGCATATTCAATCTATTCAATACTCAGCTTAAATAAAATACATTATGCAGGTTATTGACAATATACACACAAATACACACACACACAGATATTTTATGTAACTATCATGCATCCAACATCAAAAAACAAAGTTGCACTTACCCAGCAAGTATAATTTTGTGATATTAGATAGAACAACCATCAATTTCAGGCTTTCAACTTAAAATTTCTTTCATAATTAACGATGCTAAGGAATACTCAGTCACACCAACACCCACCATTCAAGATGCATCTGCCTGTACTGTGCATGGCCTGATATGCAAATGATGCTTTCTTCTTTCCTCAAAATTGTGTGTGTTGATGCAAGTCAATATCATCATCCTTCTCAGGAATATCTTTGTTTTAAGTTATCCACTATATCAGTATTATTTTCAATATTCATTTACTTTCTTTCATTCTTCTCCAACAGCGTCAACCTTCTACTCTTATATTTGTGTTAAATTATGGCAATGTATAGTTGGAAGCCAGCACCCACTGCCTTCAACATATTGAGTTACTGTGAGAAATCATTTTAATTTACTTTATCCTTTGTTTCATTATTATTTTATATGGCTTCCTCATTTTTTTTGATAGTCAATCGGTTCTAGAATTTCCCATTTCATTATATTGAGCATCTTCAATTCCTGTTGTTACCCATTACCTTATGGTATCTATTCATATCTTTCTGAATGTTTTTGTTTAGTGATTCATGCCCTCATAAGTGCAGACCAATGAATGGTGTTGTGCTCAGGCCAAATGTTTTAAAGGTTAGGCCCTATGGTTGTTAAGTATGTTCTGTGTTTTTTCATACGACTTCCTGTTTTGTTATGTGAATTCCTGCCGTGCCTAGAATACCTGTTAGGGTCTGCCTGTACAAGATTACACATTGTTTACGGCTTCACTTGATAAAATCCTTATCTCGTGTCAATCTTGTTGGGGTTAGCAGTAGTCACCTACATATGTATCTAATACATGCTGTATCAGTGGCTTTTCTTTTCCCAGGAGATATATATAAAGTCTTCAGTTGATGCCTCCTCAGAATTTTTCACATCCGAGTCTGTCTCCATTTATCCATTTTCAGTACCATCAGTCAAGGAGCACATCTCTTTAGATAATTCCACTGCCATACCTCCACCCTCAGTGATACGTTGATGCCAACATTCTAAAAAGAAACTGAATAAGAAGGCTGGAGACTATTCTTCTTGTATCAATGTCTCCCTGCTTTTTCTGCCACTCTTGGGAGGTACATCCCTTCCAATGTTTTTGCATCTTCATGTCCTTCTCTACTTAACACCTTGGAGCCTCTGCCCTTACTGCCTCCAACTGCAGCTCTTCGAGTCACCTCTTACAATACAGCAGCTCCCTTCAGTGAGATGGAAAAATCTGCAGACTCCACATCCTTGGGTCTCATTTGATGACAGTTTTTCACCTAAGCAGGGAGTCACATATGATCAGTCATGGTCTGCCACTATATCCTTAATTAGAATGCTGTGGTCCTCCAAGCATTCCTCACCCAAAGTTTCACCACCTGCTTTGTGGACAGACCACTGTTAACCCTACCTGAAGGATAACCTACTGTTCCTTACAAACCTCTTCCTTCAGATTCAGTGCCACTAACTCCTGCTCCCATTACCATGCCACCACTTGTGGGAGCTTCATCTCACTGACTCTTCACCTACAGTGCACAAGGTTGGAAAACCTATGTCATTAGGCAATAACAATTTTCACCCAAGCAGAGGTATCAAAGAAGTAAAGAAACTGTTCCAATGTTTGTTTTGGAATATAAAGTGGTCAGGGAAAGCCACATCTCAGAATTGTGGTGCAGCCATATGTATGCAGAGCTCCTTGGCAGCATTAGGGCTCTCCCTTGGCGAATCTGCTTGTGACCAGCTCCTATTAAAAGCTTCCAACATATTCTTCCAAATCAAGGACACTTGGAAGCATATGCTTTAATACATCCCTATGCCAGTTCATAATCCTACTCTTTTTTTCCATTTTTTTGTGTTTCTTGGTTGATCACCATAAGTTATAGATCTTTGATAAGATTTCAAACCAGTTTCGAATGTCAGAATAGGTAAAGTGTAAATACCAAATAAAAGTATAAGGTGCATTTTCCAATGAACTTAAAATCCAGAAATCAAAACATTGTCCAACTGCCAGTTCTTGCATGCAATATCTCACTTGTATTTACAGTATTTTCAAATGATAAGCTCAGTTTCTTATCTTCCAGTGATTTCTATTCTATAATTTTAATGTAGTTGAATAAAACTATTTAATTACTTTTACTCACCTTGTTTAAATTGTGCACTGTGCAGCGCACTTTGGGCTGTACTTGAAATTCCCACTTTTGTTTCTCTATCTGAAACTTATCATCAACACTGCCTCCAACACCATGTGAAGCAAAGAGCCTCTGCCAAATTCTATCAATCATGTCCTTCTTGAGTTTTATCATCCACAAATTTCCACTTCTCTCCAGCCTCCCTTCTCAAACGTCCCATCAGTTTTCATTATTAAGCAATTTAACCAGGCCATTGGCCAAGGCATGGGTCTTGCAATTCTTCTGTCACTCACAAGGAGCCCAGCTGACACTATCAGTGCATGTCCAAGCCACCTCCATCTCTCTATCATTTTCTTTCAGACCTCAAATAACAGAGCTTTTAATTTTTTATTTTCGCCCACTTCGTTGTTCTGTTCCTAATCAAAAGTCCTACTTTGAACTTAACTAGTTTAATTTTCATGCCTCATTTCAGAATAAATCTTTTGTCCAACCAAACAAGTCTGCAAATCTGGTTCAGTCGTCTTTTCAAGTATAGAGAACAGTATTTGCCTAGGTCTGAAGTAAAGAATACTGTAGTCTGTAGTTATTTTCAGACCTTCTTGTATGCTTCCTATATTTCAGATAGCCATTCTATAGATGTTATATACCTAGGAATAGATGGTGAAAGCAAAAGGTTTTATTAGCTATGACCAAGATGGTAATACATCTGTTATCCAGACTTTGTTAAGAGTCCAAATAGGCTTTGACAGGATTAGTTTAGAAAAAATAAGATGAATGGTCTACAAAATGCATAGGTAAAGGGAAAAAAAAAACTTTCATATAATAAAAATGTTTAAATCCTTACTGAATTATTGGGCAAGTAGGAGAGGCGAAATAGCTGTGGATCATCAGAGAGATCTTGATTAACTCCCAAATCATTGATGCAAATCAGAGCATCCCTGAGCTCTGTCAGTTTTTGGGATCCCAACAGTAGTAGTTCTTGGCTGTGTGTTGGAAATCGGCTGAAAACAGAGCAAAAATCATTCTCATGGGCGTATTACTATAACACACATCAAATTACCTAACCATTCCTCTGACACAATTTCCCAGAACTGCAGCTGTTAGACTTATATCCATCTGCATTCAAGAATCGCAAGATTTTAAATATGCAGCATTAAAAAAAATTAACTTCGTAAATAGTGTGAAAAGCAATGTACAAATAAAAATAACATGAGTTTTGTACGATATATAACAAATAAAGTAGGAATCCCTATGACTGCCAATTATAGTCCTAATACTCTATTGTGAACTTGTACTTAACTTTTTACAACTCAAAATGTTTAACTATAAATTATAAGGATGGCAGAAAAAGACACACTCATCACCATCCTTATTGTGATGAAGTTGAGATCACTCTTTATCCATTCCATAAATTTTAGAGTTCTTGAAATTTCTAATACAGGCAGTCCACGAGTTATGACAGAGGTCCGTTCCTATGGCTTGTTTTAGGTCAAAATTTGGCATAAGTCAGAACAATAAGTAATCAGCTGCATAACGTTGGGTTTCAGGTTTATGTCGGAACCACAGTAACGTCGGGTTTTTGGTGTTATGTCAGAACCAGATTTTTTATGAATATTTTTGAACAGCTTTGTAAGATCAGAATGGTAAAGGTCAAGACCATCAAAAACCAGGGACTGCCTAGAGTACTAATAAGGACTCACATAAATTAGGTTTATTCTTAGAAATTCATAATACAGTGAAATTTAAATAAATTTTTCAAATTGAAAATTAGGACACAGAAAGGGATTTCATATTTGATATGCAGTACTAGGACTTCCAATTCCTCTTTATCTAATATGGCAACTAGCTTTTTAAAATACTCAAATTGCTTACGAGTGAGCTACAAGAATGATCACCTGTTGCGTTTGATCTGAAGTAGGAAAATCTTCCTGTGTCCGAAGAGGACTAATTGGCTCATGTAAATTCCCTCACTGTAACAGTGCATTCTTTCTTTGTTGGGACTAGGTGGGCAATAAATGGGTTTCATGTAATTCATTTATTCCAGAAATAATCAAATTATTCAATACATAGTTCCGACTAGCGACCTAATCCAATTAAGTAATTGCCTGTCTCTTGGGGTAACTTTTAGCTTTAATTGACAGGATTACGTGGGTCTTAGATAGAACAGGGATACATAAATTACAGTAATTAATAAAAACCTCATCAGCTGAAGGACCCATGTAGGAGTGGTGACCTTAGCCACAATCTCTAATTAATTTGCTGAGAAAAAGAATTTGGAATCAAATTAACTACATATTAATTTCAAAGAGAAAAGTCAGATCATATTAATTACCAGCTAATTCTTCCAAACAAGGAGACAGGTCAAGGTATAATAGTAGTAAGAATACCATTTTTATAATTAAGAAATTAGTGTAGGTAGGGAAGTGTGCATTGAGAGCAGCTATAATTTACAATTTACAAAATTTCAAAGAAAACACTTTTGCTGCATTCAGAGACCAAGCTCTGCATTCCACTCAAGGTCGTGTAAGTTACCGAGTAAGGATTTAATATTTTGCTATTTCCTCGGCCAAGGATTAATGCATGATATTGATCTTTGAATGGGTCAGCTATTGCATGACAGTACTGGGAGGACATGTGCCTAAAGTCTCTCGTAGGATAGAGCGGACAAATTTACCAAGTACATAGAATTTCCAAAATAGTAACCGTTCGTCGCACAGAGAGGCCACCGACTGAGCATGACGGAGTTAATAAGTTTCCATATTGAGGAAATCATATCAAATTCCCTTGCCATTAACGTTGCAAATGAACAGCTACAGTGTTAATGTCATAATTTGCATTTTCAAATAACGTAAATTCCGTCCCGTCAGGATGTCACAGATCCATTCCTTTTGCCTTGAACAGACCCTCAGTAAGCGTGGCGGATGTGTGAAGCATTTAATTCCGCGCAAGAAAGAAAGAAAAAAAAAGTAGCTCATAGTAAATTCGTTCCATCACCATAACGTACAATCACCTGCATTGTTGGTGTATTTAATTAAAACCTGTATTCCTACATCGGCTTCGTTGGTTTTGTGAGAGGAATTCGGGTGCTTTGTGTGCTTTTCATTGTAAATAAATGCTGCACCTCGGGAGGTCGTGTGTCCCTCCGCAAGTCTGCTTCTAGCCGTGTGTTTTGAATTTTGCCATGCTATAACGGGATTCATCCGACATTTTGGAAACAGGTTAACCGCTCTCCCGTCCACCATCTTAAAAACCCTCGTTGTTGTGGTTGTTTGTGTGATACTGTTTACCCGCGTGACAACACGAGTCCAGTAGCATCCTCTGCCTCATATGCCACTTCAGGAACTACTTTGCCTTGTGTAGTAATCATACTCGCAAACTCTTAGAAGGAAACAGACTTCTATAGATAGGGAAATAGGTCCAGGATCCAGTACAATATATAAAAGCAAGAAATAATTTAGTAAGGGAATTACAGTACTTATTTAGGAAATATATAACAAGAAAAGTTCCTATTCAAATACACTGACATAGAGAATTACATCAAAAGAAAAGAACTTATCATTTTAACCATACTTAGCAGTGTAAGACGTACGACTCAGGGGTCAGGGAAAGTTAAGATTGCTAAGACAATCCCCTAAAACAGCCCAAGAGGACATATCTCCAAATAAGAAACCTGCCAGTGTGCAGTTACAATAATTTTACTGATTTTCTCAGGCAGCACGAACTTTGCTGGCTGAATATTTCTCTCTCTCTCTCATCATCAATTCAAGTAAGCATTCAACCTAAAATCCGAAGTGTACGTGCACCGCCTTCCTCGAAAGAATGGGCCGACACAGGAATAATTCATTAAAATAAAAACAAATAAACAAAGACACCTCTGTCCCACAAATAGACGAGGACAAGTTAAGATTAATTACCGTTAGAAACTGTCGGTCATGAGTGAGGACTTTTATCCAGACCTCAGCATAAAACGTAGTCTTCCTCCCTCTGCCTGAAAAGGAAGTAGCACAGCGGGTACTAGGAACTAGTCACTCAGGAGAGCCCCAAAAGCAACTACAATTTATTTTTCTTTTTCCACAGTGCCACTAACCTGAAGCACTGTCATAAACTGAATACTGTAGCTTACCTATCTCTTCCTTTTTACCTTCCCTTTCTCTCCTACTTATTAGTTAAACTCTGCTGGGGTAGAGGGCATTTTCCTCGACTACAAATTAGTTGAACTCAAGTCAAGTGTTGTTCCTAGGAACGCACTGGCACCATAGTGTCACCAAAGATAAAAAAAAACAGGAACAAGGAAAGCAGAAGAAAAAGTCCTTTTGGTGCTAAGTTACACCATTACATAGAGATACTGAGTGCCACCAATGTGACCTTTACACAGCACACTCAACCACAGTGCCACCTTATTGAAAAGGTGCCACACCACTGAAGTGTCAACCTAAATCTGAGAGACACTGCCTCACTGCCCAAGTACGTCCAGTCAACCCGTGTAGACATCCTTACCTACCAGAACCATGGTGACAGATAATCATAGAACCTTCATGGAGCTGGGGAAGGGGGCAGGTCTCATGGGATTGGACAAGATGAAAGAGAAGAATTGAGAAGACAGCATGAACTAGCACTCAAGGAAAGCTCTCAAGCTCTCAAGGAAAAGGAGTTCGAGCTGGAAAGGGCTAAAAGGGAAAATGCCGAAGCTATGGCTATACACCAAGCCTCCAACCCCACACTTGCTGCACCAAATGCTCTGATCTCGAGTATTAACTCCCTCATCCCCAAGTGGACTGAGGACAAGCCAGAAGCATGGTTGGAGGAAATAGAGGTACTCTTTGATAACTATAGCACCACTGAGACAGAGAGAGCCTGAGTGCTTGCCAAGCACATGGAGGGAAAAGCTAAGGCAGCTCTTTGCTCACAGGAGAAGAGTCAGAGAGGCAGCATGGTTGAAGTGCGTAGAGTCATCACAAAGGCCTATGAAACAACCCCGGAGAAATGGAGACAGTGGTTCTGAGGTCTTGCCAAGGAAGTCGGCTGGTCCTGGACTGAATGGGCCTGTCACAAGACCCAGTCTGGTACACGCTGGTTCAACTCCTTGTCTTGCACTACGTTTGAGGACCTCTCCAATCGGACCATGCTGGAGGATCTCTACCAATGCATGCCAGGGCCCCTTGCTGTATATCTAAATGATGAGCAACCCACCACCCTTATGGAAGCCTGCTGTATGGCTGATTCATGGGAAACCTTCAACCAGTCCCACAGCACATCTCAGCATCGCATAGTGCCACCCGGGTACCTCTCAGGCTCGACTTGCCCGGAGAATGGACTGCCTAGCAAGCCTACTTGCACCCACTGTAAGAGGTTGGGGCACACTGAAGCTGAGTACTGCTACAAGCTAGGCACTAATAAGCAGCCTCCTACTAACAGCCAGAACTCCTCTCCCTCTACATCCACTCAACCCTCTCCACCAACAGTCACCGCAGGTCACCGAGCCCCTACTAAGGGCCCATGCCAATCCTGTGGAGCTGCCAGCCACTGCAGTGCTGGGCATCCGGCCTGTCCACATCATGTCCCCACCACCAAGTTCGTCAACCTCATTAGCACCTCATTCTTCGTGGGTGGGCTGCAGAAGATACTTTTGCCAGAGAGACTGTAGACCCAGTTCATCTCGGTGACCTCCCTTAAGGACTCTAGCCTGCTCGTGAACCTTCTGGTCACAGTAGACACTGTGACAGATGTTAGCCTGATCTCTAGCCTGCTCGTGACCCTTCAGATGTTAGCCTGATCTCCAGATGTTAGCCTGATCTCCAGGGCCCAGCCAGTGCCATGGTTGATGAGCAAACCTGGTGGGAGATGAAATGGATAGAGGGCCACACCACAACCGTTCCCACAGTCAAGCTCCAGGTCACAACACCTTGGGGCACACTACCCCACCACCTTGGCATGGTGGGTGGAATTTGACCTGGTGTGGATTTCCTGTTTGGTCTGGACCTTCTCTGGGGAAGCCCTTCCCCAATGCCACTTCGCAGCCACGCTACCTCCTCCACGGACACCCAGACTGTAAGAGAACCCCAAGAAGAAAAACCACCTTCCGCCCACCGAAGTGGTCAGCGGAAGGGGCACACACCAAACAGTTCTCGGCCTAGTCCTCACCATCCAGGAAAGGACAGCCAACAAAGAGGTCATCCCTCTCCCCGAAGAGACATTCAGAAGGAGCAGTACCGCTGTAGGACGGGCAAGCAGACAGGCCACTCCACTAATTGAGAGGGCTGCCCAAATAAGCAACGCCCAGCGGATACTCCCGTGCAAGACTTTCTGAGAGACTCTGATCTCCAGCTGGGGCAGGAATCTCTGTCTCAGCCAAATTCAAGCCATCCGCGAGGTACTGCACCTCCGGACCCCTTGTCAGGCATGTGCCACGCTCCGTCCGGCTCAGACGTTAGGCTACAAATTAAGGAGGACCCTCTGCCTGGTCCAGATCATGAGGCGGATCCTCCTCCGGGAGATCCAGGATCCCTCACGGCACTAATCATGGCAACCGGTGAGCCTCCGGCACCCGACACTTCTTCCTCACCAAACCTGTCCCCAGAGGATGAACACCTGGTGGACCAAACTGTTACACCTTCTCCTGGAGACCAGGAACTGGCCTCCTTGGACACAGAGGTTGAGATTGCTCTCGCTCTGGTTGTCGCAGCAGCTGGAGTAGGGGCCTCCTGTAGCTTCTGAGGTTACCCCATTTCATGCCCGCTAGCCCTTCTGGCCTTTCCCCAGAGTCAGTGCCCTCATTACCTCCTAGGTCTGACACAGATAGGCCTTGGAGGAACCCAAAGAAGAAGAAGAAGAAGGGGCAGAAGAGAGCCCAGTAGTTGCAGAGCCATGAGCTCATCCTGGCATTAGTGCCCTCTCAGCACAGTGCCTTCCCATCTTGGAGTGATCCTGGCTCCTTGCCCAGAGGAGGTAGCCAGCGTGATCTCTATCATACTATAGCCTACACCAGACTGAGTACATCATAGCAGTAACCTTGTCACTTACACCTTCCATCGAGCCACAGTAACCATGTAAGTACATTGTAATTGAAATCAGCCATTCTAAACTATTGTGAAGAGAGCCACTAAGCTCATGACACGCATGGCCTAATACCTCATGTGCCGAATAGTAATTACCAATTGTAGTGCAAAACCTTGTAACTCAGCTGGTTCACTGTCCTTTACGTTGGCTATGGCCATGTTCTGATAGGTTAGGATAGGAGATACCACAGAATGTACCATTGGGCTAGGTCTAAAACATCACGATCATAAGAGGTAGCACATAATAACCGTAAGCACCTTCAAGTACAGTTAGGAGTCAATAGAAGTAAGTGATTAAAGCGCAGATCTTTTCTAGAGTTAGGTAGATCCGTAGCTAGTTAGATTGCATGGGAAAAATCTGCTCAGGGAAGAAGAGTAAAGTAATCGAGGTGAAGTCTTACTAGTATTATCCTTTATAGTTGTTTCTACAACATATCCTGAGGGTAATAAAACAGGAAATATTGCCTATTACGGCAACTCTTACCTTACAAGATCATGCCAAATGAATATTAAAAAAATAAAAGAACAAACCAAAAGAAAAACCGAGTGCATCTGCTGAACTCCTACCGAAACCAGCGACAGAAGTAGACTGCTGGCTACAGGTGTTTGCACCTATTAGTCCCCTGGTGGGAAGGTTGGGGAATTAGATGGACAGAAGAAAGACATTCATAGAAAAACGAGTGTTCTTGTTTTTTGTTTCAATCTGTTAAACTTCTGCTGGAACAGAAGTAAAAGCTATTATAATGGAGAGATAAGGTTCACTTCAAAAATTTGTTCTTACAAAGAGAAAATACAAATCACACATGACATTAATGTTATTTTTGACTGAAGCCAATGTTCTTAGTCTTCATGATGAAGTGAATTCCACTTATTATGTTCTCAGTAACCTTGAGGAAAACAATTTCACAAATTTTTAAGTCTCACAGACATCAAGTCACTTGATTCATCTTCTCACTTTTCAAAAACCATGTTCAATCATGTTAAATATAGACTTCAGGATCCAAGTAAAATTGCTGATTTACTTAAAGGGACAGTTCCTTACGCCTTAGCAAAGAGATGTAACGCTATGCTGTTTGCAGTTTAAAATGGCTTTGGCTTACTAAGTATACAGTAAACCGCCCTTACTCACAGGGGATGCATACCACACCTGCCCCCGAATAGCTAAAATCTGTGAATACTTAAAACCCCTCTAAAAACACTTAGAGCTGACTATTTTGATGGCTCAAACACAAAAAAAAATTTTAAAATGCTTATACCAAATTATTTTAATAGTTTTATCACAATAAAGTGCATTTAGTCATGAAAATGATATGAAAATACAGTAATTGGTGAATATTTCTCAGTGAAAAATACCACACATAGCGAATTTTCTGCGAATAATTTGTACATATCTTCCATACAGAAATCCGCGAATTGGCGAGTCCGCAAATCGTGGGAACACAAATGCGGGGGGGGGTTTACTGTAATGGCTTTACTGGTATTTGTATTAAGCCATCAAGTGAAATTGGAGTTCAAAGAACAGAAATGAATATAACACATCAAGTCCAGGAAACTGAGTTGAAACGACTAATTGAATAGTTTCAAAATATTCATACATCTGCAATCTCCAGTTGTTAACTAACTAATTAATACCCTCATATATGAATACAGTATTACACTTATGAGCTATAAAATTTAAAATTTTAAACCCCATACTCAGAGCTAAATTTATATGGTTAGGTATAACCACTGATATAATTAAAATAGTTGTATGAATTTTTCTTCATCAGAATTATTAGTAGCATTTTCTACTTCCAACTAAGAATTATGCAGTCATTTTCTCTGACATAAAAAACAACAAATATAACACATACTTGCATGCCTTTTTCATGTGTGTTTTTTTATGATATGGCCTCTGTACTCGAACATTTAGAATTATGTCCCGCAAAGATTCCACTGCATAATCCTGACCTTTACGTGTTGGCTCTGGGTGATTGTGTTCATCTGTTATCTGTAGAAACAAAGGTATTTTTTTCAAGGGCAATTTTTCCACAAGAATAACTAACCTTACAAGAGTCTATTCACTCAACACTCAAAGTTTCATTGTGGTAGATTTTTCTACCACAATGAAAGTCTTCTCTTCAAAAGGATAAGAGATGCCCCTGTGGTGCACAGATCCCTAATTCTTTCTTAATTAAACAAGTTAACTAGTAAAATTAATGTTCTGAAAAAAAATTATAATGCATGCAACAGGCCTGCACCACCTTATGTAGCAGAGGCAAAGGTACTGACAATTAAAATAGATTTTGATAATGTGAGACTATAGAACACTACAATTCTGGGTCAGAGTGCAGTCGGAAGATCATATTTAAATGAACTCGCTAGAGATGTGGTGCCTAGCATCTATAAAATTACTGAAGTTGTAAAGATTTAAGAAAATTAAGACATGAGATAGGAAGGGATGAGAAACAGTTAGAAAAGTAGTAGAGTGAACAGGTAGAGATAAGGCAAAAAGTGCACAAGACACAAGCCTGTGCAGCTTAAATCTGCAAAAAATTGGGCACTTGCCTACTTATTTTGTGATCATGAAGAAAATTTAGTCTCCTGTGAAGGAAATCTGTCTGCTTTATATTTTTCAGTACTACTTACCAAAATAAAAGTGTGCTGACAGTAAACACTAGATAATGCTAGTCAGGTCAAAGAATTGCAAGAGCAGAATAAGCTGGATTGTTTGCCAGGTCATACTGGGCCTTACGGTGCATGTGCACTGCTCAAGTATCAGACATGCACTGACTGCTTAGCTATCAGACTGATGCTCTTCTTCCTTTAGAAAAGGGTGTCTGGGAAAGGTTTGTGGTAACAAAAAGGCTATATAAAATATGAATTAAATAAACCAATGTTTACCATTCTAATTGTTGAGAAGTATTTTAACAGTCTGTATCGAAGACGAGCATAATCTCTGATATGCTCACGCTTACTTAATTCAGCAGCTTGTTCCTGTAATGTCTGTAACACTTCTTCTCCGCCAGCTGGAACAATACCATCTTCGAAGGCACCTGATACCATTAAAGAACAACAGTCAAATAACTTATACATTGCACAAACTTTCTGTCAAACCGTCAATAAACCCTAAAATAGATTAACTATTAACTTAATACATTCTTTTGAATAACTGTTTAGGCATTAATATACACAACAAAAGAAATGTCATAAGATCTGCCAGTGAGTTGGGTTGTAATCTTTTCAAGTTGCATAATAATGTCAACAATTTGTATATCTTGATAACACAAAAGTTTCTATATACAAACCCAATAATAATATACATGACTACAGTACAGTATATTCATGTCACAAATGTTCTGTGGCTCACCAGTCTTTTGTCTGTCAGTAGTCACACTATGCAAGTACCCTAAGGGTCCTCTTAATTTAGATAAAATAAAGAATGTGCACCATGACTGTTGCTACATAGCTTTTGCATAGCCCATGCAATATAGTAATGAATACAGTATATACAGTATATAAATAAATATTAAAAAATATTATAAGTATTGTACTGTATTACAGTAAGCACTGTAGATGACATCATCATCAATTATGCACAGACAAGCTTACTACACCTACTGTACAAGGACAAAACTTCATCCTGGTTCACATTCATCACTGTAATAAATTTCGAGTAAGTCTACGCTCAAATTCGGTACATATGTAAGTTATATAATCTCTCTTACATTCAGGCTAATTTCATGGAGCCCCAACATACACAAAGAACAAAATATATACTGTAGAGTAACTTCTCGAGTATCCAGATTAATAGAGTCAAGTCCCTGTCAGATGAGGTCAAATAAAACTCGAAGGGTATAAAATGTGGCAACTATGCACCTTTACTCCCCCTACCTTGTCAATACAGCATTACCACAAACACTCCAGATGTTTATAAATAACTACCATCACACTTTGAACTGAAAATTTTATGCAAAAGACAATTATCCACCTAATTTCCTAATTATTTGTAACAAAATATATTGTATAAATATACTTTGTAAAAAACTGCAAACTCCTTTTCCTCACTCTCTCTCTCGTAACAAACAAACAATACAGTAGGTGGGTGGCCTAACAGTGTTTACCCACAGCCTACCATGGTTTTATCACCATTAATTTATTTTTATACAGCAATTTCTTATCAGTTGTTACCATATTGTATTATATTTCATTTGTTTTATAGTTTGATCAATCTGCCTTTTTTATTCATTGTTGTTTTTCTTACACTCAGTTATGTTAAGTACTGCATCTTTCATATTGCACTGTAGACTAGGCTAGTTTAGTATGTTATTTTTAAGAACATTATTTAAAAAGTTATCATTTATTTTGTTACATTATGACCACTAATTCCTCATTTTGCTTTATGGAAACTGTGTATGCATGTAAAACACCATGTTTACATCTTTAGTATGTAAGGCAATTCTCAATGATGATGTGTCCAAAGGAAATTCATTTTAAGAACATTACTAAAAAAGAAATTAGTAATCATTTTCTGTTTTATTGTAACTAATGAAAATTTTCATGATAAAGTTAATTATTTGGATACCTACCTACTGTTACTGTTAGCTTATATCTTCGGACTATTAGATGTGATTGGCATTTAAAAAAACTAAAATAATGCTTGGCTAACCCACTAGGACTCTCTATGTAATCACCTGTTTCCCACCAGGTGGCCTTGGAATGTTTATGTTCTTGTCAGAATTCTTCATGACCACCCACTACGATGTCAGGGGCTGGGTAAGTTTCCACTTTAACAGTATCCAAATAACTAATTTTATTATGAAAATTTTAATTATTTGGAATGAATCTTACATACTGTTAAAATTAGCTCACCACCACATTGAATGGGGATGGTGGGTTAGTGAAGCCAGAGAAACAAAGTTCAGCCAAGCAAACTAAAAACATTTTAATGGGGAGAAAAAAAACTTCTCAACATTCCTGCCTGCTGTGTGATCCTTACTGGTAACTGTCGCCAGACATTAGAACCACAACAGGGCATAAGTCCCTCGTAGCTGGACTCATCAGAGGACCCTTACAGGGAAAAAGGATATCTCGTAGAGTACTAGTAACTCCTGTGCCTGAATCGAAAGCCCATAACCGAAGTTCCAAAACTAAAGACAACTACCACCTTCATATATGAAGGTGCACTCTTATACAGCAATGTGTACCTTCGTGCTCCCAAAATTCAATAGAGGGATTTTATAACAACTAATGATAAGATAGAAAGCAAGATTGTTACCATATTTAGTTCATGAGAAAGCGTCCCCACCACAACAATAGGACTAAGGGCTTTACACCTCATACTAAATTTGAACATTTCGCAAATAATGAGGCAAAAACAGTTACGTCTCTCCTGAGCTGCATGACAACCTTCTCTAGAAAAATGTTTTAAACGAAATATAGACACATTTACGTTACGGAAGCCATGAAGATTATTTTCAAAAATGGTAAAAGCTAAGGAATCAACTCTGCATTGACTTTAGCCATCTTGGACATAGTGTTTGGCCTTCTAACACCACAGATAAATTCTTAACTTCCCCTCTTAAAGGTTTATGTCTGCCCAGGTAAACCCTTAAGAGTTCTAACTGGGCATAAGAGAGTCATTTCTTCATTGCCTACCCAAGCAGTTAAATTAGGCACAGTCACAAATCTGGGAAGGGCTTTCACTTCTATATCTTTTCTCTAAGCAATGAAAGAAAATAGAGGTTGCCACTAGAACAAAGCCCACATAAAAGAAAGGACTTGAGGCTCACTAATACACTTTGCCGCTGCAAGAAGTAAAAGAAAAGTGTCTTCAAAGTTTTTAAATGAAGCCTTATCAAAAGGCTCAACTGAGGTTATGTCAAAATCTGAAGGACTACGTCTAAATTTGATTGTAAATTATGATAGGAAGATGAAATTTCTGGCACAAATTGAAAACCTCTTTAAACTTTAAATTGTGAGCAATATTCCAGTCACATGATGCAGAACCGAAAGCAATGTAAAGTGGTATCTTTTGATCGCTGTGACAGAAATCTGCTTTGTGTACTCGAGATACTGGTATAACTTAAATCAGGACATCTAGTGGAATGGGTGCTGGACGTCACTCTGGACAAGCACCAAGATCAATAAACTAACCATTGTTACTGATACACAAGTCTAACAATGGAGAGCCCATCTAGATTTAAGGATTGCTTCCTTGGCCATTCTAGAAATGCCCTTAGCTCATAACAGACAACTGACAATCTCCACATGGCCAGATGAAGCATGGAGGTTTGATAGAATCTTCTTGAATGAGACTGTCCGAAAAGATCTTTCCTGAATGGAAAAAGATGAAGATTGTCTACCACCAGGAAAGGAAGTTAGGGGAACCATTCCCTTTGGGGCCACGAATCAGGTATCAAATCATCCTTGTGTTCTGCAAAGCTCACAACTTGATTATTTCCTCAAAACAGCAAAAAAGCATAAAACACAGGAAAAACATAAAGGTCTAGATTTGATCATTCTTGAAGGAAGGCATCAACTGCCCATGCCTGAGGATCCTGGCATGGAGGGCAGTAAACTGGTAGTGTAGTGTTCTGGGCAGTCGTGAACAGGTGGGTGTTTGGGTCTCACAAAGGTTCCACAATTTCTGGCAAAACTAAGGAAGAGGAGACTATCTGACTAAAGACCTTGCCCTTTTCTGCTGAGTTGGTATTCAATAAAAAACTTTTTCCCTAAGACAAAACGAGGTAATGGGTTGATGCTTGCTGGATTCTATCCAATGGATAAGGAAGTTTCTTTGCTAACCTGAACAAATCTCTTGATCTGTGTCTCCTTGTCGTCCTTATGTAAGAATCGAGACTTGCATAAGACCGCTCAAAACTGCCAAGAGCTGTAGGATGTTTACCTTCCAACTCCTTGACATCAAATGTTTCTCAGAATGGCCCCCCAATCTGCCTCCGAGACACATGAGGACAGTGTATAGGTTCTTAAGGTCTACAGGCCAACCCATTACAGTTCTCAAAAGTGGTAGAAAACTGTCTATCCATCTCTCTGTTGGAAAACCCCAACAAGAGAGAGCTGATCTTCATCCCAGATAACTGCATTGGAAAAGCATAGACTGTCAACATTGAACAAAATGCCCAAAAGCATAAAACATAATTCTTCACCCTTAAGGTCAAAAACAAATTGAACAAGCATGTCACCAAACATGAGGCGTCGTGCGGTGTCGTCTTCTCCTGCAGCAGAGCTCTCTTGCCCAGACACAAAGAGATGGTTTTCTTGGACCTGGTCGAGCCAGTACCGAAGAGTCGCAACTCAGGCGGGGTGTTGAGTCCTCTTCAGATAGCGCAGAACCTAACAGGACACAGTAGCATCTCGCCTGGTTTATTATCTACAAAGTCCTTTAGGGAGGGGATCCCCAACTGAAGGATTCCGAGTCTTCGCTAGGCACGGGACAAATGATCCCCATCCCCTCGAGTGTTTAACATTGAAGGAAAGTCTGTGGTCCTTCCCCAGGTCAGCAGGAAGACGGTCTTGAGGGTCAGATCAGTCTGACGACTCTCGTAATCTCTGCAAAAGTCCACGAGTCAGGCTCTTTGTCACATCCCACGCAGGGGCCTGAGATCCCTGGGTGGGTAAGACCTTCCTGCTTCTCATTAGTAGAGATATCTCGAAGAGAGGAGGTGCTCCCTTTCAGCCGTAAGACTAAGCCGAGTGCGGCGCGGTAGCCTCGAAACGGGAGAGAAGCTCTCAGCGGGAAGGGAGAAGTCCGTGACCTGCTGAACAGAGGCCCGACCAGAGAGATACCCCCTTCCACAGAAGACCCACTTTCCCTGGTATCCCGCTGCAGAGGATCTTCTGAGGTATCCTGCCATCTCTGCTGCTACACAACATGACCTCTTGCTCGAGCCAGATGGTGGATAACCTCCAGCCAGGGGAATGCACTGCCAGGTGGAACCGCTCCACGTGAGGTTGATGCAGCAGGTTGGGCCAAATCTCTCTCAGCGCCTCGAGAGGAAGCTCAGATACCAAACGGCCATTTGGGTGCCACCAGAATCATTCTGAGATTTGGGGGTGATCATCGCCTTGGATCAGAATCAGACAGACTGGAGGGGGAAGGGTATACGTCGAGGTTGTCCCACTGATGCTGGAACACGTCCTCCGCCGGCCCATGGGTCCCACGACAGAACAGAAGACCTGGAGCTTTCTGTTGTGCCAGGTGGCCAGATGGATGGCTGGACGGCCCCAGGTCGGCCTTTCCGCTATCTCCTGGTGGAGGGACCATTCAGTCCCTACCACCTGGTTCTGGCGGCAGAGCTTGTCTGCCACGACGGCAGCCTGGAATGTACCTGGCACAGCTCTACCGAGACCCACTTTCGCAACTGATGGCTGGCGGGACACCAGGTCCCCTGCTTGTTGACATAAGCCACTAGGAGATTGTCGCTCATCAGTACCACGGAGTGTCCCAGATCCTGGAACTCTTGGAGGGCCAGAAAGGCGACCTTGAGTTCCAGGATGTTGATGTGAAGGCACTTGTCGCCTTGGTGCCACACCCCGAAGTCAGCAACTCCTCCAGGTGTGCCATGCATCTGAGAAGAGAAGCATGTCCAGGGGAGTACCTGGGATACTCCTATCAAGAGGTTCTTTCTCTTGCCCACGCCCTCCTCACCTGCAAAGAGGGATGAGGAAGACTTCCTCCAGGGACCAATACTCAGTCTCCACTGAGGTGAAGACGCCCATGAGGTACTAACTTCTCCAAAGACGACAGGTGACCGATGACAACTTGCCATTTCGGGCCGTCCAAGAAACAGTGTGCTGCCTGCCTGAACTTGCTGATAGAAGTCCGAGGAAAGACTTTCACTGCCGTGTCTATCAGCATGACTAGGCACTTTATCCTCTGGGGGGCAGATCCTTGGTCTGCCACGATCCCTAGATCCTGGCAAAACTCGAGAGTCGATCCCTGCCCTGTAGCAACTGTGAGCAGCCCGCCAGGCTAGTCTTGAGATACCTCAGTAGATATATCCCTGATGGGCCGCTGACACAAGAGAGAAGACTCGTGGAACACCTGGGGAGCGGTCGATCCCACAAAGTGCCCTGAACTGGAAGACCGTCTCCCGGACAAAGCGGAGGTACTTGCGAGAGGACGGATGAATGGGTATTTGAAAATACTCCTTCAGGTCCACCATACGTGAAGTCGTTCTCCCTGATGGAGGCCAGCACGCTGCGCTTCTTTCCGTCGTGAACCAAGTCTGGAAGGAGAAGGTTCAGGGAAAAGGTCAGACTGGTCTCCATCCCCTGAGGCTTTCTGAGAAAGACGCGCTGTAAAAGCCTGGAGACTGGTCCGACACCTTCCTAGCACCTCCTTGCTCAGCATGGCTTCACCATCTTGCTGTGGTGCGGTGTCCTTCAAAGATCCAGGAACATAATTTTGGAGATGGACCAGAGTAGGTGAGGGAGGCCGAGACTCAAGGGTAGTAGGTATCCCTCCCAAAGGACATCCACTATCCAGGTCTCAGCTCCGTGTCGCTGCCATGTTGCCCAAAGGCTCGACAGGCAACCCTCCCCACCTTCAGCAGCTTTTGAGAACCCGCCCTAGGCGTTTCCCCTTCTTCTTCCCAGCCCCCTTTACCTGGGAAGTGGGCTGAAAAGGGCGGGAGGAACCCCTTCTCGAGGAAGAAGGGGGCTGGGCGGGGACCCCTTCAAGACTGGGGCGTCTTAGGGGCCGAGGTGGTGCCAGCCTGGCCCAAGACCTGGCTGCAGTGGAGCGAAGAGGGGCCACTGCCTGGTGGACAAGCCGGTCGCTGTCATCAGCCTGGCATTTGTCTGGGCATCCACCAACTCTCTAGGGAAGAGAGAGGAGGACTGCAGTCCATTCCTAAGACAATTGCTGACTGGGACCTCAGACCTGGAGAAGCGAGAGAGAACAGCGAGAACCAGGTTTGCCCACAGGTTCATAAGTGGGCGAGGTAAGATGATGTCACCCCCAGACTGGCACAGTCTCCCAAAGGTGGAGTCCTCCCCAGGCCGAGGCGCCCAGGAAGGCACCTTCGATACTGTGAAGGACCACAGATCAGGGAGGAGACTGCGAAGGCCACCATGGGTGGCTCCAGGGTTGCAGCTTCTTGCTGGGAGAGGGAGATACTCTCTCCAGTAAGTTGCTGCAAGACCCGGATCCAGACATGGTGACTTAACCTGTTGTCAGTGGCCCCTCCAGCTGGAGTGTGAAGCGCTTCTGAGAGGTCAGAGAGGGGAGGGAGGGGAAGTGGTGGAAAGATGAGCTGTCTTGCCCAGACAAGACTGTTCTCCAGGTGACACCCTCGGCCAGGTGGACCACGGCAGCCCCAGGTGTTCTTTCTTAGGTCCCCAGGTTGACGACAGATGATCCACAGAAGAAGCCTGGTCCCTTCCAGGTCATTGTGCTGAGACCAGAAGCAAAAGTCCTCTGTATCTCGGGGTGTCCACATCCTGGGGAGAGACCCTCGAGTCCTTCCAGAGTACCCACTACTCTGCAGGAGGGAAACCTCAGCCCCCGTGAGAATGGGAAGAGGTCCCAAGGACCGAGCCAGGTGTCCCAGGTAGAACTCTGGGGGAGAAAACTCGCCAGAGCTCTTCCTGCGACTCGCCCCCTTGGAAGAAGCCAAGGGGCAGAGGGGTCAGGCGAGAGGAAGGGGGACTGGCTTTGGGCAGAACCAACAGAGGCAGCCCCAGGAGGGAGAACCCGGGTGAGGGCAGCCGGGAGGAGACTGCTTTAGCCTGGGTGAAGGTCTCCGAGGAGAATGAAGCTCGCAGCCGAGCTGTCGCGCCACCCCCGAGCCAGGCTGGCCGCGGACCTGGCCGGGACTGGGAGGAGTCACGTGCATCTGGTTGGTGCTAGCTTGCACTGTCCTCTGGACGCCCCAGGCTTAGACCGTAGCCTCTCGGAAGACTGGAGCAACCTCTTCTCCACCTCCTCCTCGAAAGTGCTGTCCCCATTGGCACTCACAAGGTGCCAGCAGGAAGAGCCAACACCTGCATGCCTGGGTTCTTTCTCTCGCCCACGCCCTGGTCTGTACAGCGAGAAGTTTCTCCCACAGCCTGGGGTACTGCAAGACCTGGGTAGAGACACTAACGTGTGGTGTCCAACACGGGACTCGCCTTAGAAGCAGGAGTTTTCTTAAAGTGGGGGTGCAGACATTTCTTCCTCCCATCCAACTGACCCAGAGGCCAGGGCAGCGGTTCCCTGATCCGGGATCGGAAGAGCTGGCGAGAGATCCCACTGCCTTTCCTGTGGAAGGGAGATTGTAAAGTCAAAAGACTAAAGATTTCTTCTTCTTCAAAGTGAAGGAGAAAAAAAAAGGCAGTCAGGCAGAGAGCGAAGATGACAACACCTTCCTAGACCTCTTCTTCTTCTTCACCATCTGCTTCATGTTTACAGATCCCCAAACCAGGAACAGTAGGCGGGGCTGCCAGAAGGCACATCCCGGTAACCACCTTGTTTGAAGCCAGCACTTACCTGGGAGGGAGCAGCCTACGGCCAGGAATAATCCCTAATGGCCAGGAATGACCACGGGTTTGAATGGGTTGTGGGCCGGGCCGCAAACGGGAGTCGGAGGAATGGGGAGTAATAATAGACAAAATAGCCGGGCTGGATAATGAATAAACTGCAGTCGAATAATAATAATAACAGGAATAGCGACAGTAATAAGGGAATGATGATACCATAATAATAAGTACTGAACGGGCCAGGAAAGGAGGCAGCGGTATGCATTTGCTGGAAGGGAAATTAGAAGGGTTTCAAACAAACAAATACACCCAATCTTTTCCAACATGGTGACTGATGTTGTAGGGCTGAGGTTGAAGTGGTGGTCACTGGAGTGGTGGAAATATCCAGTCCCTCCAGTGACGTTCAGGTGGTCAGCCAGGTTGAAGAAAGACCATAACCTGGCTATCCAGCCCGAGACCTGAGTAAAAAAGTCGGGTTTGTTTGGGAAAATCTATTTCTCTGGAGGAAAAAACTCCTCCAGAAATAATCCAGAGACACTTATTGTCCCAGGTAACTCCGTCCCCGCACCCTTCCACAGATACCAGAAACGAAAAGAGGAAGGGGAGGGGATGTAAAGATGGGAGAGGGACCAAGTAGGGGAAGCTCGCCAAGAAATGAACCTGACACATTCGCCACCACTGGAGTGAGGTGTGTCACCCTCGGGACTCCTGCCCTATAAAGATTCCCAATGTCAAAACGTCCCTCCCCTCGAACTTCCTCCATTGCTCAAGGACCAAGAGCAACACTCACTACAAGGGCACTGTACACAAGGCAAGATGGGCTAGCGTGTTCCATGTTAGCACCTAGACCTAAAAGAATGATTTCTTATCCCAGGGAGGGACATAAATGCTGGGGATAGGAAGGCCCTCCCAGAAATGGATTTTCCATAATGGAATTTTAAACAAAATAAAGATTTCTGGATCAAAGTCCCGTGACAAAAAAAAAATAATAAGGCAGAGAAATAAACATCATTCTTATGCTAAAAAGACTTTAAACCGAGAGGCGAAAACCCGCCTCCCGGACAGAATTAACTACCTACCCACCTTGTTTGAAGTTCAACTCTTTCCAATTCATGAAAGTAAAATAATGTAAGGGGTATATTGTGTCTAAGAACAAATGAGGGTTTACTGTAATGAAACTGATAATAATAATAATACTGCTTGTATTAAAAAATTTATGCATTTCTAAAGTAAATTACAAGAAATTTTAAACAAACAAATACAATTTCCAATCTTTTCCAAAGCTCTGAAGTTAGGGGGGGAGGTTGAACCTTTCATATATGTCAAATATCTGATCAGAACCCTTCATGGTCAGCCATTTGACATAAAGATTATAACAACTTACTATAGTAAATAATTATTTTTATCATAAATGTATTTGTACGTAATCAAGAAAATACAAACAGGATGTAATTAACAAACCCAGCATTCTGTTTGGAGGGATGTGTTCCATCGATCTAAATTAACCATGTATTTTAGATATGCTCTATACAGTAGTAGACGACTTACGGTGGGGTATCCGTTCCAGCGCCACACCATTAGTCAATTTTCACCATAAGTCGGTTTTTCACTGTTATTGGCGGCTTAACGGAGCTTACGCCACCGTAACTTGAGTTATGGCGTCGTAATTTGATGTTGCATCAAGTTACAGCGTTGTACGTGCCATAACTTGATGCAACATCAAGTTACAGCGCTGTAAAATACCGTTAAGAGCACTGAAAAAGTGCAGTAAGACTGAATCCCTGTAAGTCAGGGATGCACTTATCCTAAAATATGTACCTGTACAGTAAATATCATTTAAAAATCATCTTGCGACACATGAAAATATACATAAAATATACACCCAGTGCATTACATACAGTATGAGCAGAACGATGAGCAAAGTTACGTAGGCCAAAGAAAACGTGTCTGAATGATAGGGGATACTTAAGAGTAACAGTTGTAGGCTTGAACTTAATTTTGCAGCATGACTTTGAAACGATATTAGGGTGTTCTGGGATGGTAGTCTGAGGTATATTTTTGTTTGAACTGTCTAGTTTGGCGATGAACTGTTAAGATAGGCAGTTATAAGCATTTTAGGGGTGTATATAACCTACTTAAGAGTAACAGTATTAGGAGAGTACTGTAACGTATGGTTACTTTGGGTGTTCTGGGATGAAGATTTGGGGTGTGTTTATTTGAAATATTAAAATTGTTTTAGTATGATAATTTAAGGTATTTTTTTGTTTGAACTATCAAATTAAGCAGTGAAATGTTAAAATAGACAGTATAAGCATTTTAGTTTAAGAGGTACAAGGTATTTGGCAGTTATAAGCCAGTTATAAACGTGTTTAGAGGGGATTTTTGCATTTCTGCGGATTTTGCATTTCTGTGGTAGGTTCTGGAACCTATTCCCATTTAAAAATGGGAGAGCACTGTATTTGTAACTTTTAAATATTTAGAATAACCTATATAATTGCAAACCCATTTCATGAAGCCTTGTTCTATAAAAGTAACGGTTCATATTTTCAATGGTAAGGGGAATGGAGGAGTTAAGTCAGCTGATGAAAAAATTAATTGATCACTGCAAGTCACAAAAGTATCTTCCTTAACTGCTGATTCCTCATACACACTTGTAAATCAATAAGAAATATATTAAGCTCTGCTGATGGAGCCATAACTTTCAATGAAATAAAGAAAATTGATATACCCCCAAAAAAACTGAGTAAATATATACTGTACACTGTATTAAAAACTAAAACATTGAATTATCATCTTTTATTGCAATTTTATTATATATTTTGAATGGCTAATATTTGATTTTTCTGCAATACATTTTCAAAATGTTCTGTTCTTTACAACACGCTGTGCATATTCTTGATAGACAAAATAGCTACTGTAACAGAGGAGAAATGAATGTCCAAAAATGAAAATAATTCTCCCCAGCTGGTAGATATTAATTATAAGGTATATAGTACATCATTAGTGACTTCAAATGTTTACTTTTTATGCCATAAGCTAAGTAAGCCTACCCTAGTCCAATCTACCATAAACAGAACTAAAATTACTTTTACAGTGAAGTTATCTATTAAAGAAAATATCTGAACTGTTTGATTTGTACATACTGTATATGTAGTGACAAAATTATTTAGGTGAAATTTCAGATACTGTATTCCAATTCACAATGAAAAAAAATTCAGCACTCCCACAGCACATGTGTGGAAAACCATCATACTCCTGCACAAGCATTAATCTACTATGCTTTTTCACTTTTTTAAAAAATTAAGTGCCAACAGTCATGCAGATGGACAATTGGCTGGAGTAAAAATAATGTGTTTTTGATGAAACAAACTTCTGCTCAATTAAAAACTTAATACTTACCAGCATACCAGTTGGTTATACTGCCAGAATGCCTCACAGCCTCAACAGAAACTGCACTGTCTTCAGTAACTAATTCATCATCCACAGTCAACAAGTCAATACTGCAAAACATGAAGAATTATACATTTTCCACATAAAAATATCAACAAGTTTCAAGAGTATTAAGGCCTATCTTCTACAACAGTATTCACTTTTTATTAGCAACTCTACTAATTTCTGTTTTTACCTCTTCCAAGGTACATTTTACATATAGAGATAAGAACAATGTACAATGGAGAGCACTAGACATGTTTCTGTATGGTTACAAGAACAGAGATAGTATGAGCTTAAGGTGATGGGATACTGTGGAGATACACGAAGGCAAAAGGTCACAGTGCTGAAAATGAGGCAGAAACAATTTTCTGTTATTTCATGCCTAAAAATATTTAGGACTTCTTCACAAATGAGAAACAGAAATTTTGTGGAACAAAATTTATATTTCATACATACAAAACAAAACTACTAAGATTTGCCTGGATAATCTGAATCCTCCAGGAAGGTGAAATCTTCCTCAAGTTGGGTACAATTCACAACCCCCCATCCTTTCTTCAATTTGGAATTTGCTCTAGGATTTTCAACTTTGATTCAATAGATATGGAGGGGTATGGGAGGCCTCAAAATAATGTTCAAGTTTATAGCTTTGAAATAAGGCTTGCAAGAAAATTAATAAATTCATACTAAGTATATGTTATTCCCTTTTTAGAAGCAAATATCCACTTAGGCAAAATAAAGGACCTATGGGAAGGCAACAGCAATCAGTAAGTGCTGTACCTAACTAGAACATGTTATCAACCTACTTGAAGATGTGTAAGATAACTATGCTTCCTATTACAGTATTAATTAGTCACCACCTTTGACTGATATGGTCTGCCATAGGAACAGATAAATTGGCTAAAGTTTAATAAAGTTATCCACCCTGGTACAAAGAGTGACCTGCCAAACCACATTAAGTGTTTAGTGACTGCCAGTAATGAGTGAAATAAAGAGACCAGATATACAGAGCTATCACTACTTCACAAGAGCCAACAAAAAGGAGAGCACGTTAAAGAACTTTATGAGTGACATCTGTGATGTTGGAGGAAGAGAAGATACACTGAAAATGTTAACACATCACTTATAAATGTATATGTCAACAGATAAGTTGTGTTTGGATAGGTCTCATGAACCCAAAGGTCAAACTTCATGCAATACAACTTTATTCTGGGGAAAAGAAAAACCACCCAATTGCAATACAGTATTCTCTTCAGTTTATCAATTCACTTTTGTACGGGGAATTTGTGATGGCCAGTTCTGATGAGAGAATAACTGTCCATCAGCCCATACTAGGAACAGATTAACTGACTGACTTATTTCTTAGGCCTAGGTCAGAAGATAACCTTGCTATTCTTTCTTCCCCCATTCCCACTTTTTCTCCTGCTACTATCCCTCCTAGTTTAATCCATCTGCTCCCATGCCAGGCTCCCTTGCTTCCAACCCCTGCCATTGCCAGTCTCGAGTCTAGGTTTAACAAGATTTTAACCTAGTAGTGAATACAGTGAAGCGGAGGAGGTGGCTACTCATCCCTTCGATTCTCCTAGACCAAGGTCACTGTCATACTCCCCTAAACCTGGGAGATGACATACCAAAAGTCCAATGGAGGCCGATGGGGTTGGCACACAGGTAGCTGCCCCCTCAGTCAAATTTGTTGCGCGTACCCAGGCATCAGCAGACAGCCACTGGCAAGGCGTCTTGACGTCTTGACAGGAGGCAGTTTTATGCAAGTGGAGGAGGTGGGCTTCTTGTCCCACCAGTTCTCCTAGACGAAGGTCTCTGTCCTGCTCCTGTGAACCTGGGAGAAGACATGCCGGAAGTCCAAGGGAGGCCGGTGGGGTTTGCCCACAGGTTACTGCTCCCTCAGTCGAACCTCTTGTACATACATCCTAGGTTTCGATAGACAGCCACTGTAAAAGCGTCTTGGATGTGCACCAGTTGTCGTCCAACTCTCTAAACTCCAGCTAGGACTTGAAAGCACCGCAAGCACTTTCTAGATTCGTCTCATCCACTGGAAAGGCATGCAGGCGATGATGCTGGAGAATTATTAGGAGGACTAAGGATGGGGAATAAAGCAAGGGCAGGAGAAGGACTGTTACTGTCAATGAGTTTAATGTTAGTGACAGGCTCTACACTCTGAGCTCTACTTTTGGCTCTAACAGCTGCCTTCCTTTTCCTATCTCTATCTAATTTATCCAAATAAGACCTGAGAACCTTCCATTCTTCTCATCCCATCCAACACATTCATCACAAGTGAGATCTATCGAACTCTTGTCCTCTACATTTTGCACAGATCATATGACTATCGTAGGTTACTTTGGTCATTTGGGTCTTGTAACCCTCCCTACAATACCTAATACGATACTTGATGAACTGTAATCAGACATCGTAAATAAACTGTAGAAAAACCACTAGGCTAAGCTGAAAAGCTACCAAAATAATGGGTACTTCACCAAATCCTCGGGAAAAGCAAAGAAAAAACCTCAAATTCAACCACCAAACCATTCAATGTTGACAGTAAACCCAGCAGAAAAGTAGTGACAATTGCTGTTAATGTTGTACCTATTGCTTCCCGATAGAGGGAGGGGTAGTTACCTACACTATAAATAAACGAATCGCTACCGCGAACTTCAAATTTTTAACTGCTGTGTGAGTGGAAAGTAAACGGATCGCTACTGGGAACTTCAAATTCAAATTTTTAACTGCCGCACGAGTGGGCAGTATAGCTATGTAATTACTTGGTAAGTTACATATGTGAAACTTGTAGTTAAAAACTTTACAATTCTTCTTTTAAAATAATACTGCAACTGGATGCAAATAACAACTTAACTTTGTCCTGGTCAGGTGATTTGTCTGAACTTTATGATGCACTACACTTACAATCTTTAATATTCAACTTGCCATTCTTGAAACCTACTTGCCCCTTTCTGCATAATTTGTTCAATGGTCATTTTGAAACTGAACTGTTGCTTCAAAATTTAAACATAATAGGGTATATAATGCTGATGATATCAGTTTGGTTTGGCTGGAATACCTTAATTTTGATTAGTTTTACATAAAATTCAGCCAGTTGCCACCAACTATAAAATTCAAGTTTAAACTGGTTTTATAAAAAAGGTTATGAATATAAGCTGAACTATAAGATGATTATGCAGTGTAATGTAGCATATAATCATCATTATTAACCATGCAGCAAACTCTGATTGATGAACAAAATGTATAAAGTCCAAGACCCCAGTAAGGTAAGCAGATCAATGCAGAAAATTACAAAATGAAACAATCAAATATTAAATATAACTAAGAAAAGCAAACTAGCAAATACAGTAAGACAATTCATGAGAATAAAAAGGACGAAACAAATAAAATATCACACGTTAATCTGCTAATTAAAAAAGGCACTCCCACTAAGTGCAAACTTCTGAAGTTCTGACCCAACTACATGATTAGAGTGGTAGAATTAACTGCATATCTAGTGCTGCATGGTGGATGATACACAGTAGTCTTGGAAGCAGTGAATACAGGAGATGATCAGAATTCTGAAAAATTCTGTAAGATATGTGCATTGAGCTAACTATGCAACAGTGCCATAGGCTGAACTAAGGTATGGGATGAGAAATTTAACAGAATTAAAATTTTTTATTATCAATTTAAGATGTGAGATAGCTGCAAAAGACGAAGTATACAAACAACATTAAAAATATAATAGGAGAATAAAAATATTTCCTCAGAATTGATAGAGCTCCAAAGACTTGTAAGCACTAGCTAGAGTAGAGATAAGATACCTTCAACAAATCTGGTTATATCACATGTTCAAACCAAGTGTCACCCAAATTCACCTAAATCAGTAGGGTTATACTGCTTATATAACTTAATGTGCAAGAAACTGGAGTGCAAATGCTCTACAAATAGACTAATGCTTTCGTCTGATGTAGCCACTTATTAACAAGTGTTTAAGGGAAATTAACTGGCTGCTTTGCCACTCATAGCAGATAAGTGGTTCTTTAAATAATATTTTCTGTTTCTTAAAACTCTAGTCTAAGGCAAAATTAGCTTAACAGTGACATGCATTTGCAAAAATCAGCTATTCCCTTGGGTGTGTAAGCCAAATACTTGCATACAAAAAGGGCTGGCCATTCTTTTAACAACAATGCCAGCTCTATGGTACGTGAAAAAATGTAATGGTCAGAGGGTGACTTTAATAGCAGGACATCTCACCTTGAAGTTTCTGCTTTCCTTTCCTATAAATGGAAAACTCACCCTTTGGCTTACATGTTGTAAGAAAAGAGGTTTCTTTGTTGTATGGACGATGATAACTTCAAAACTATATTAAAAGCGATAACTTTTAGTATTATATAAAAATAACTCACCTACAGTCTTCTTCCATCTTTTTCATGTCAAAATTTGGCATTGGTCTACCACTGAGATCATCAAAATCTACATCTCTTTCAAAAGGAGAATTAGGGCCCCCAGACTTCTCGTTGATGGGTTGGAAAAATTGCTGCAGAGCTTCATCACGAGACACCTTAAAAACAACAACAAAATGATTTGTCATTTCACAAAACACTTGAGAGAAATTTTGGAGGATTATATTTCTTTTGATAATCATTTGAAACAAACAATTCCCTGAATCTTTTCCTGCCCTCGCCTCAAGGATACAATGGACCTTAAATTTGAAAACAGGTTACAATACTCAAGAATAACAACTGCTACGGAACTGATGAGTGGAAGCTACATGGGGCAGGGTTGATGATTTTACAAATTACATTTGGTTTCCCTGTCAAGAGCAATGTTACAAACATGGATGTCTGAAGACAATAAAAAGCTTTACTATATGGAGAAAAAAAATTGGTGACTGATAAAGGTGATCTTGACAGATATGTCTAATGCAAACTGAACAATCAAAATATTATAGAGAGGCAGGACAATATTATCATAAAAAAGAATGTGAAAACTGCCTTGGATGCACTAAACTAGACAAAATTAAAAGGTCCCTACTCCAAAAGGATCTCAAATTACATCTGACAGATGAAAAAGAATGATTTAAGATTAACAGCCATTGACACAGGATAGTTGTGAGGTTAAAGTAAGTATGGATGATTAAATCAAGTAATTGAAAAAAAGGGTAGTACTTGAGAGGATAAAGATCATTTATACAGCAGGGGACACACTAACAGACAGAACATAACCATGAGAAAAATACTAGAAGCTGGGAAAGAATCCACGTCAAATGTAAGGTGTTTGACAAATACACAGTTGATTCAAATTTCAAACAGATGATCACACCTGACAGCTCTCAACAGTACACTTTTATACTGGAAATGACAAACTTTTAAAGTAATTTGTATTTTTCTTAAAATCGAAACCTGAGGTCTTTACATATGGGATTAACTTTCAGTGAGCTGGAAATCTGGCCATTAAACTTTTGCAGGGTGGCTATAGTAATAGCTACAGATGGTAGGGGCGGAAGCGCCACCCACCAAGTTGGTGTGCATTCAATTCTACGCAGTTTACCTTTTGGCCCAGGTAAGAGAATGAGGGGTGGTAGGAGGTGGGCCCTTTATGTAGAGACCATGTTTGTATATTAGGAAAAATTACATTTTCATAATAAAATTAAGTTTCATATATACTTACCAAGTAATTACATAGCTAATGTTGCTAAATCGCTCTGCAACTTTAAAATTCGCGGTAGCACTTCTGCTTTTATCTAGGTGACAGCCCCCGCCCACTATCAGAGAACACAGAAAACAACCCACCAGGTATACTTAATTTGTTTGTGCCCTCATTTCCATAAGAGGGGAGGAGGGTGAGCTCTGATTCTGTAATTACTTCCTAAGTATATATGAAAATTAATTTTATTATGAAAATGTCATTTTCATATAAGTAACTCACCAAGTAATTACATAGCTGAATCCCACACTGAATGGAGGTGGGATACATGGACATATTCTACTCCAAAACATTAAAGCACAGTAATAACTTTGAAATAGACAAAATTTGCCAGCACTGAATGCAATGCTTGTTGTTTCCTTACCTAGTAAGAGAGCTACTGCAGGTGAATACTGCCTCTGGCTGATGCTTAAGTGGGAGCTTTGCAGCGGAGGATATGCCTGATGGCTAGCAAAACATACAAAAAGGTGCCCTTGCCCTGGGCGCAGTACCAAGATTAAAAACTAGACAACACTGTCACCTGCACTGAAAAGACTTGTAAAAAACACCACAATCTTTCCACTAAGACTGGTGGATACTCTAGGTAACCTCCCACTCAGCCCGCAAATCTCTTAGCGCAGGCGGCAAGTAACACTCAGCATAAGTAGGAAGAAATTAGTGATGCCCCTTACACATAGAGGGCGGAAGCCCAAGAAGGGAACTAACTCTTACGTCCCGATGGATGTAGGGAGTGAAGATATTAAGTCCCAAACTATATCTCCGAAAGTACAGGGGCACCTTCAGTATTTACATAAAGGGCTGCTGGAGAGAAGCATTACCACTTGGTTACGCTACTCCAGTTATGATCTTGGCTGTCAAACCCAAGACACAAGCAGGGAACGACGGCTTACGCAAGGTTATCACAAATCATGGGTTTGTATTAACAAACATCAAACACACGTATATATAAACAAAAATACAGAAAGATCCCACCGGGATAATAAGAGCTTAATGACAGTCAGGCAGAGAGAACGAAACACGCCAGCAACGCATGACGGCCGAAAAGCAAACTGGAATGTTTACATCCGGGCAGGCGGGTATCCCCGCTACCTGGAGGTAGTTACTGCCTAACCACCTTGCTCAAGAGTTTAACTGCCGTTTCCAGCCTACGCCTGAAAGCAATTCCTAGTGTAAAGGACCGAGGGTTTGTATATTGTGTCGGAACAACTATTAAAATACTCAGGCACAGGCAGTCCCCGGTTAGCGGCGGGCTCGGTTAATGGCGATCCGGTTTTATGGCGCTTGTCTAGCAACAAAAATTGGCAATTTTTGGCGCCAAAAATAGCCGATTTCCGCTTATCGGCGCCGATAAGTGGGTATTGGCGCCAATACATACCTAACAGAGGAGCCGATAACCGAAAATCAGCACTTTTTGGCGCCAATAAGCCTGAAAATCGCCGAAAAAGCGCCAGAAATCGCCAATTTTCGGTTAGTGGCAATTTTCGGTTATCATCACATCCCCAGAACAGAACCCCCACTGATAACCAAGGACTGCCTGTATAAGCATTTTTAGAGGGTTTTTCTTGTGTTTAAACAATCAAAATAGGCAGTTCTAAGTGTTTTTAGAGGGGTTTTAAGTACTCGCGGATTTTAGCTACTTGCGGGGCGGTATGCATCCCCCGCGAATACAGGGGGTTTACTGTACAGTGCATGTTCCACAGAGAAATCCGCAAATACGTAAAGCTGCAAATCTGGAACCGCAAATAGGTGGGGGTCCGCTGTATCATACTTCAATTGACCCAATCTGGTCTTACAACTACTTAACTTGCAAAATCTAGCAGATTTCAATAGGGAAGATTGAAAAGAAAAATCCATACTGCCAAATACAAACCAAAATCTAGACAATCAAATTTGTTAACCAAGTTAACAAACCCAAAATTTCATTACACATATCTACACAACCACCCAGTTCCATCGACAAGAGTATTCGCCGTCTTACTCCCACCCTCCATAGGGTAGGGGTAACTATTGGCAGCCTACATTAACGATTATTTCAATTTTAACACATGTCGAACCTGTGCCAAATAGTCGCAGATAAAGCAAATGATAGAGGGTAAGTTTCACCTCAAAATTGGGGGTTAATTATCCACCATTATGGCAATAATAATAAAGGCAGAACATCCATGGAATGAATGTAAAATGTCCAATTTCTTGGGCTGAAATTCTAAAAGTTTGTTTTGAATGACAGACACACAAGGAATGACTTTTACTGTCAATAAAGGCACTTTGGACCCCATTTGTGATACAAAAAAAATTTAAACCAATGTATATTTTATCAAGGTTGCACAAACAAACCAATAATCCATCCAATAAAAAATCAAGGCTTACAAGTCAGCCTGTGGCTGAAATTCTGTCATAAAAGGAAATACAAGAAGGGTAAGATGGGGAACTACCCTGCATAAGTAACCAAAATAAAACCACCTCCAAGATTCTCAAAGAATAAGTTTTAATTCTCATGTTGTAGTCTTAACATAACCCAACATTGTGCTGTAATGCAAAATTTATAATACTGTACATACCTTTTCTTCATGAGGACAGCCTGACACAGAGTCTAATAACTCATGATATGCCCCAAAATATTCCTTAAGATTTATGGTCTCTTCAGTTATCCAGGGACAGTACTTCAAACTATGGATGTTTTCCATTATAAACTGGTGATACCTCAGGTTCCTTAGAGTTCCTTCAATGAGTAGGACACAATCTGAAAAATACATGAAGAATATACATGTTTTATACAAATTAAGAACATACATGTTTTATACAATGCCAGAGGTTCAAATTCAATTAAAATAACTGTCTCTGATCATATATAATAAATAATTTATTGTGTAGTAGGTCTCAACCAAATACAGTACTTTCCTGTCTCAATACACCATACTAATTCTCGAATTTGGGTGCACATAACTTTGACAGTAGTTTGATGGTGCCACATTTGTCATCTTTGGTGTTGGAATGCTCATTACATGGTAATTCTGTTATGTTGTCAACAATACTGTTTGAGAAACCATGCATCAAAAATACCCAGAAAACATAGAAAAAGCCATTAAGAATAGCATTACTGAAAATATCATTTCCGCTATTATATAAATAGGAACAATTACAAAATTTTAAAGAAATTTGTATTTTTCCTAACTATAAAAACCTGAGGTCCTTTACATAAGGAATTACTTTCAGCAAAGCTGGAATGGCCGTTTACCTCTCAAACAAGGTGGTTAGGCAGTTAACTACCGTCCGGTTGGCAGAAGACCAGCACACCCGGAGGTAAACATTCCAATTTGCCTTTCGGCCCAGGTAACAGACTGAGGGGTGGCATAAGGTGGGCAAAAAACTGTAAAGGACCTCAGGTTTGTGTAGTTAGGAAAAGTACAAATCACTTTAAACATTTATTATTTGTTCCTACACAATATGCAAACCATCGGCCCTTTACATAAGGAAGACTTACTCCTTGGAGGGATGAATCTGAGTGAGTCTCTGAACTGACTGGAGTTCGCCAAACCTGGATTCTCTTCTTGGTCAATTAGAGCGAGGAAGAGTACCATGCCTCTGACATGTTGAACGGAGTGTCAGAACTGCATGTTCAACTGTCAGACTTCTAGTCCTTTTCAAAAGTGGGTGAAATGCAACATCATTCGAAAAAGGGCTATGATGAATCAGTGAGTCAGACAAAAAAATAAATACTGGGTTTGTTTTATTGCCATGATCCCCTTCCTCCTTTGCTAGAGGAAGGGGATGGACTGCTTCTATAAGTCTAAAACAGAAAATAGAACAGTACTCGATTTGACACTTACCTGCATCAGTCGCCAGTTCCAACATGTGACGACTCATTATCCTTCCCTCTGCTTGTCAAGAGAGAGTGAAGGATGATGAAGAAGGAAGAGGAGGAGAGGCCAGTCACTCACACATACACTCTTTCTTCTGTAACTGAACACCTTAAGTGAGATGCAACTTCTCCTCCTAAAGGAGCTGGGTAAGCTACACAACTTGTTGAGCAGCCACCAAAGGACCCATGGAAAAGTGTCCAAGGACTTGTGGGCAATGTCCTGAAGGTAAAAAGATGTGAACATGGTCTGGCACCACCACTCCCCCGCCTTCAATACCTGAGGAGCCGACAGATTCTTCTGGGAAGCGAGGGATGGACCAATGCCCGACTTCGTGAGTTCTCGGACGGAACGTACTGGTGTTGTCCTCGCCAGCTGCAGAGTACGCTCTCCTGATCATCTTGGAACTAACACAGAGTTATCGACACTCAAGCCGGAGATGTAGAGTCCTTTTATGATAGCACCACCACACTCTACCAGGAGATACAGTAGTAGGATCTCGTATGATCATTAGCACCAGGGAGGAGATCTTAAAGGACTCACATCTGGCATCAGGGACTGATGGATTCTGAGTCTTCGTTATGAAATCAGGATGAAATCAAGCGTAACTGATCCTCATCCCCTTGAGCGTCTAATTTTAAAGGAAAGTCCAAAAAGTTCACCTACTCTCTTCGCCAATGCCAAGGCAAGCAAGAAGATGGTCTTGAGGGTCAGATCCCTGTCCGACGACTCTCGTAAAGGCTTGTATGGTGCACGAGTCAGGCTCCTGATAACGAATCATGTCCCACCTCAGGGGCCTGAGATCCCTGGGAGGGCAGGGACCTTTCAAAGCTTCTCATCAGCAGAGAAATCTCCAGCAAGGAGAAGATATCTACTCCTCTTAGGGTAAGACTAGACTCAGGGCGGCCCTAAGCCTTTCACAGCTGAGACAGAGAGAAGCTTTTCTCGGTGAAGAAAGACGAGGAAGTCCGCTACCTGATGAAAAGTGGCTCTGACCGGAGAGAGACCCCACCTATGAAACCAACCACAGAAGGCAGCACACTTTCCCTGGTCCTCTACCTGCTGAATAGTGGCTCCATCTGGAGAGAGACCCTGCCTTCGACACCAACCACAGAAGACGGACCACTTTCCCTGGTATGCTGATGGAGAGGATTGCCTGAGATACCCAGCGGTCTCCATTGCTGTGCAGCGAAAAAGTCTCTCGCCGCAAGAAATGCTGGATAGTCTCCAGCCATGAAGACACAGGACTGCACTGCCTGATGGAAATGTTCCATGTGCAGTTGACACAGAAGGTTGTGCCAGGGAGGACTCTCTCTCTGTGCCTCAGATAGCAAAGCTAGCAGGTCCAGATACCAAGCAACATGTGGCGACTTGGGAGCCACCAGGGTCATTCTGAGATTTGGAGCGATCACCCTGTTGATCCCCTGCGAATCAGACAAAGCACAGGGGAAGCATAAGCATCAAGGTTGTCACATGGGTGTTGGAAAGAGTCCTCTGGAGAGGCCAATGGGTCTGGTATGATGGAGCAGAATACCTGGAGCTTTCTGTTGTGCCAGGTGGCAAACAGATCGATGGAAGGAGGACCCCACAACTCGAAAAACTTTTCTGTAATGTCTGTGTGAAGGGACCATTCCACTGCCATCACACAATCCTGGCGACTGAGCTTATCTGCCGCTACGTTCCTCTTGCCTGTAATGTACCTGGCTGACAGCTCTCATGAGCGAGCTACCACCCACTCATGCACCCGCATTGTCAAGTGATGAAGTGGAAGGGATACTAGACCCCCTTGCTTGTTGACATATGCCGCTACTGTGGTGTTGTTGGTCATCTCAAGCTGAAAGAAAGCTGTCTAGACACAGCTTTAGAGAGTCCGGTCTGTCTAGCTGCTCGCTCAGCATTCGCCTTGCAACTAGGTTCGGCATGCGAGGGTTTGGATGATAATGGTGAAAATGAGATTGTCTGAGAAGATCTTCCACGTGGGAAGGAACATCGGAACTTCCGTAAGGAGCTTAGGAGTTCCGGAAACCAAGGGCGTAGGGCCAGCAAGGAGCTATTAGAGTCATAGACGTTTTGACACTCTCCCGCAATTTCCTGATTACCTAATGAATGCGACCGAATGGAGGAAAGCATTCACCTGCAGGTGTTCAGCCAAATGGAATGTCCCTTCGCCGTGTTTAGTACTGGCCTGGGAGGGGGGGGGGGTACCCATACGTTAACAAGTTATTGCACTTGCCGGACGGGATATGAACCGTCTGAAACAGACGTACCCGTGCCCTGTCTTGTGAAGATCGCGTATGGAAACCCCTTGTCGGATGGACTTCGGGGGTTAATTACGGGTTAATTACATTCGTGCAACAAAAATTGAAGATAAATCCCTAATTAGCAACCAAAAAACTGTAGAAAAAGTCAAGTTAGAAGGAAATCGCCGCCGCGGAGCTACTACTTAGATCTACCATAACCTTTCCTGTAATGCCAGGTCCTGACCTAACCAGATCTTACCTACCTAACCTAACTGACGGTGACGTGCCCTGGGTTGGCGGGGGGGGGGGCTTGGCTCCCTGGGCAACCCCCCGAAAAGGCCGTAACCTGTCCCGGCCGGTGAATGGCGGAAATCAGGCCTCGCAAGTAATGTTTTACCACCTAAACTATCATAAACCTGACGAGCCTACTAGGTAAATTTGCTATGCCTAGTCCAAACTATTCTACGCAGCATGGAACATATAAAAACTATACTTTAAACTAATTTGCTTACCAATTTACGTTGTGTTCATGGCAGGACACAGTACACAGACGTTGACAGCAACTTCAGTAGATAGTGTTCTTCAAAATAGCAATAATAATAGAGCTTCTTCTTCTTCCGGTTCTTCAAGGATTCCCCGCTGCAACAGTTACGAGCACACACCGCTGCCGGATTTTTAAAAGGATTGTTCGCAGTTATTTAGGTCTAATTATTACCCCCACCTTTTATCTGACACCGATTCTACTTGTTATTCGATGTTTCTATCATTTATAAGATTTTTTTTTTTCATTTCGCCTAATTTTAAGTGTTTGTGTCTGTTCCAAGACAAACACAGTTTCCCGTTAGCAATGCCACTCGAGATTACGCCTATCTCTTAGTAAACAAACAAGTCGTTAAATTTTACCCATAAGTCTCATCTTCTTGTCCAGTTTCCTCATTTAGTGTTATAATAACTTTTTTTATTTGAAAATTAACGTATTTAGTACTTTATTAATTTTCATATTGAAAATTAACATTTTACAACTTTACTGCTGTAGGTGACCACCCTTGTTAAGTATCTGTTATTAGGTTATTATTTTTAAATAAAGTTGTGCTGTTTTCCTAACAACCATGGCTTCCCAGGTCAACACAATTCTTAATTTTTTAAAGAGATTTTAGGGTATCTTAACTTAAGTCATGAGCCATTATTTTCCTCGACTCGTTACACAAGAAATGTTTGCCCTGAAGTTCGCCTAACGATCAAATAGACTGAGCCCAGCTTGTATTATAATGCCAGTATCTTTTACTTCGAGCTCTATAATGTGCTGATTATAATTAAAAGCTCTTATGAATCTCAACTTGATATCTTTCCTCTTTTTCTGCAAGGTCTTTTCAATTTCTTAATTAAAATTTTTCCTAATTTCCCTTTCCAATGTTTTTGCATGTTTTCTCATCTCATCTATATTCCTCTTATATTTTAGTATTATATTATATATTTCTTTTATTGATGAAGCCTTTTTGGTTAGTGTATGTTACTTTCTTTAACAAATGAGATGTGTAATTAATCTGTCCAGTAACGCTAGACCCAATATAATATGCTCAAACAAAACATGTGCTTCCCTTCATGCATGCAAGTGCAGCAAGTTAACATAACAATGGTTCATGGTAATTTGTATCATAAGCACACTATACCTAAAAAAAGTGCCTATTCTAAGTTACGATTTATCAATGCAACTCTTACCTTTTCAAGCTTTATCAGCTGGTCTATTGCCCTCCCGTTTCCTCGAACCCACTCTGCAATCGTTTGCCGTTTTCTAAAAGCCAATATACCCGTTTGTGAATCATTCTTTTCATTGGCTTTCCAGGACAAGGTACCAATGCCATTGGTCTGTAGGATTCAGGTCGTTCCTCGCGTTTTCCAGGTTTTAGTCTAGGCAAATCACAATCTTTGTCCATATCTTAGGACAGTTTGTATAACTCCAACTTTCTCGGTAAAACCATGATTGATCACGTTTCCCTTTTGTTCTGTTTTTGATTATTTGTTTGTGGATTCTCTCTCAGCCTGTTGCCCGTTCACTGGGTGGTTCTTTTATGCATCCTTCAAACTCTGCCATTTCCATAGTCTACAACAACAGAATAGCATAGGTTACGTTTTCCCAAATCAACTGCTAGTTATTCAGCCTTCTCTGGTGGTTCAGACATTAAGGAAAAAATATTTAATATGAAATCCTTCTTGACTATCACAAATGTTTTTCACTCAGATTCTGATAACCTAAGGGTATACCATAGGATAAGGGTTGAAAAAATAAAATACACATATTCTAGCAAAAGTATTTTATTCATTCAAAGATAGCACATTTTCCTAATTAGATAATTGGTACCATAAACAACCTTTCACCATTTAATTATGAAAGATCTTGGAATAATAATATTATATACAAACTAAAGTTTTATTGCATTATAAACCTTTGGCATGTATCTAACAATACAGAATCAAATTGCAAGTGAATTCGAATTCATGCATCTTAAGATAATTCAATCAAGTAATCCCTTTGACATTTAAAAAGTCTCCTTAAAATTATCCATTAAAATTAAGATATGAGATAATTATGTGTCTCATGTTTTGTCATTAAAATGCATTTATCAGCACAAAAAGTACCGCCTTATGCGATCAGCACATTATGGAAGATATGTACAAATTTAACTCACTTGAATTATGAGAGAAAGAAATCTGATAAGGTATCCTTCTTAATCTCTTACAAATGGTCAGCATTTTCTATTTTATAATGGTAAACATATATTTTGTATTTTATCAAAAAGTCCTTCAAAGAAGTATGTATGTAAAATGGGAATAAAAGCACGTTAAAGGAAGAGGAAGAAGATGTATATATATATATATATATATATATATATATATATATATATATATATATATATATATATATATATATATAATTATATAATTATTTAGCATTTAATGAAATGGGCGAACACCATCATTATATTACGTAAGAGTGAAACGAAAATTAATGTCAATATAATTTAAATGAAGTGCTGCATTAAATATAGAGAGAAGCATATTCTCCTCAAGCCAATCAGAGATTATATCAGAATCAAATATATATACTAATATATGGTATCATAGTTAAGGACAACACAAATGAGAACATTACAATTACATGGAAAATCAAAAGGTAAAAAAAAAAAAATGAAATTCTACAAGATGCCCTACATTGTAAGTCAATGATCCTTGAAGGAGGTCGATGAATTGTACAGTCCTTTATTCCAGTTACTTGCTGAACCTAAAGGTAGAAGAAAAATGTATTAGTTACAACTTTCTATGGATAACCTGGGTAGATGCTGAAAATGTGAATGTTTAAGAAGCTTTGAGCAACGTTAGATGAACAAACAAATTGGTATGTGATTGTCATTTGCCAATATAAACCATGTATTGAGTAACAGAAAACACAAGTCTTCACGTACCTGCAGTGTATATAATGTATTTTAGAACAACAGCTTACAACCCAGTGAATTTTCGACTACTACACGAAATTACAAAAAAAAAATTAATTGCAAACATATTTTTAGCTCTGAGAAATCTTTAAATTCATATAGTTAAGGTTGTGTATTGAAATCTCTTCATACTGTATTCCTACAAAAATGAACCCTAGGACATGAAGAAATGTATTCAAACTTAAAAAAAAAAAAAACAGCAAATATTTAGGTATTGACAACCAAACCAATGCTTCGTGGAAATATTGATGGATTCATGGAACATGAAGCAGTGCTTATTCTGTTTCTAAAAATATGGTTTCCCTTGGCAAATGACCAAAAAGCATGACAATGGAAGTGATGCACACAAACGTCACAACTCAAATCTATGCTGGAAGTCTTTAGAAAAGTGTCTACCACAATAAACACTTCCAAAAAGGTCGAATTTAGTTGAGCATTGTGTTCTTCACTTCTGCTGTTCAAAGCTGAAAGATAAACAAGGCTCACATAATATATGTTGATGTTCCTTGTATCTTAAACTAAAAAAAAAAAAATCTGTGTTCCAAAGATAGAAGTCTTATTGCAATGATATCAGGAGGCTATCAGATCTTGTTCAGGTTCTGTCGAGCCTCGCATAACACTTACCTGACTGTTTTATGATTGCTGGACTGATTCTCCTGGAAATAATAACTGGACGATGAATGGCATTTCTGCTTCACAAAGCTGTGTACATTATAACAGTACTTAGAATTCCAATGTTCAATTTAACTCATGGTGTTTTCTTTCGAAGGATTCAACTTCGTGACTTTATTACTGGAACGTTAATTAATGTAAAGTTGCACAAGGAATAATTAAGCATGGATAGGAATCATTTTCAGGTCCACAATGGAACAGATTTTAAGGGAACTGAGAGAAAAATGCTAGTTGTAAATAGATAATACTTAGGATGGTTAAGAGCTCTCTGTAGGTGAAATAACAGGTATGAACTTATAATACAGGAGGGGATAATGATAACATCAAAACTATGTGGATTTGTTAAACTCGAAACTGAAGCAGAAGCCAGAAATCGATTCCAGTTTGTATTAAGAGAGTGAATGATGTAATGTGTTTGTACCTACAGCTAAAACAGTACTCAGTCTGTCAAGGACATCTTCATTCATTATTCAAACTCATTACTTTCGAGAATTTCTTTTTCTTTGTTCAAATTTTTAGACTGTTAGCTAGTAGGTATGACAACCTCAAACATAGAATTTAGGGTGACATCCAAGTTCCAGTCAAGGGAAATGATTCATTTGGGTCATCCCTCCCTTACAAGTTGTATGAGACCAGTGGATTATCATTCCATGTTTGAGGTTAGCATAATGCAAAATGAATGGTGGTGATTATTCATCTCACAACCGGTAGAGGACGTGTGAGAGAGATCCTCATTGATGGTGTCTTGGATCATCACGTCCTGAAATTACGAAAAAGAAGAAACTGTTCACCATGTCTTCGAAAATGTGGTTTCAGAGCAGCAAAGGCATCCATTAGCGTTTACTTTTTTTTCTAATGAGCAACATCAGCATGAATATAGATCATTTTTGCTTACCTCATCCATGTGATAAAGAATGCATGATTTAACAAATAACAATAAGGGAACCTACAGTTCTTTCTCTGAGTTCATAATACAGGAGGACAGAATGAGAACATAAGAAGAGAATGCTTTCCGTAATTGGATTCAGATACCATAATAACCTTAGCACTCATGATATTTTAAAGTAATGAAGATGATCTTGTGATATGCATTTTGGATATTCTGGGAATTGCCAATCAGAAGACAATGGGAGCATTAATAAATAGATGTGTCATGTTGCAATCTTGAGTAAAAGTCTTAAGGGGCTTCCTCAGGTCGGCGCATCAAAACTTACTTACCACAAGTCAGTTCACCAGTATGAATCTGGTTGGCTTTTAATTCTCTAGTCTTTGGCCGGTAAGATATTCTAAGACTACTTCTATCAATATATAAAAAACCACAGTAACCTCAACAATGACCATATTTGCCCACAGCAATAGTATTCCTTACTCCTGTAGCATACTTCGCAATAGACTAAAGTGTTCGTCTATCTCATCAGCTCATTGACTAACATTTTCAGAAAGTATCGCCGTTTCTTTGGCGTTCATTTATACTTTATCAGTTTCATCTACTTATCTTGAGCTCTTCCCTCCCTGAAAGAGGTGATATGCGTCGATGACATAAAAAGGAAATTAGGTATAAAGAAGAAAATTTAATGAGAAATGAAAGCTATTATTCAGAGAAAAGTAAATAAACGAAGTATTCTGAAAAAGAAAGAAACAAAGAATAAAAGAGAAGCGGTTAAGTTAATAGAGACAAAGAAGTATTACAATGGATCTGGAACTGTTTAGGAAAAATGATTAAAACCTAAGATTTTCAAGTCTCGCATCCATTGCAAATAAGAACTGTATGAAATTACGAACTGCTGAAGCATACAGTGCTACAGTTTAGAGGTATGCGCTTCAATGAATTAATGAATGATAATTAATGATTCAATATCCTAAATGCTCTGTTTGCCAATACCTTGTAAAATGTAGCACAGCTAATAACTTACTTTACACACATTTTAAACATGGCTTCATAACAATGCAAACAGTAACTACATACTCATTACAAGTACGGAGGACAAGTCACGTCATTCAGATCACTTTGTGTAATTGTGTAACATAATTTAGTTCTCTGCACTTACTACTCACCACCTGTATTGGGAGGTTTAAAGCAATGCATGAAATTCGCTAAGAGTAGACATAACTTGCAGAAAGACATGGCAGAAATATTAGTCTTTCTGCATGAAGAATGATTAGAGGAAAGTTTTAGGCATTAACCTTTATCGCTTTTATTTTTTGCTAATGATACTTCATGCACTTGCATCCTGTAGGTGACAAATTCACAAGTATCGTCTGAGTACGTATACATGTTTGCATCATTATCAATATATGATGCATTTTAAAATACTTGTAACTTCGTAACGATACATGAAAAATTTATCTGTAAAAATGATAAGAAAGCTTGGTGTCTAGTTTTTCTGTTCTTCTGAAGTTTTATTTATCATTTGTTTTATTAAATATTTTTCACAATTTCTGAAACTTAAAAATGACTTCTTTTTTTTTTTAGAACTGTTGTTGACCTATGGCTTCACTAGAAGAGAATGTGAACTGCTTTCTTTGGATGGCTGAGCTGAAATGTTCTACACTGTCCAAAGAAGCTTTACAACCCAGTACATACAATAAGGGAGCACCACACAGGAATTGCACAGCCAGGTGGATGAAGAAATTTAAGGAAACAGGTTCTGTTATTGATAAATCATGGTCTGGCAGACCATGTGCTGATGAAGGAACTGCAGCATCTGTAGAACAATCCTTTGAAAGAAGTCCGAGAAAAAGTCTTAAACAAGCATCTTTCGAGATGAGCCTTCAAAATCTACTGCGCATAAGATTCTGAAAGCCTCATCCCCAAAGACTCTCGTTAAACTCTTTCTCGGACTTCTTTCAAAGGATTGTTCTACAGATGCTGCAGTTCCTTCATCATCAAATGGTCTACCAGACCGTGGTTTATCAATAACAGAACCTGTTTCCTTAAATTGCTTCATCCACCTGGCTATGCAATTCCTGTGTGGTGTTTCTTTATTGTATGTACTGGGTTGTAAAGTTCTTATTGTATGTACTTTGTAAAGCTTTATTGTATGTACTGGGTTGTAAAGCTTCTTTATTGTATGTACTGGGTTGTAAAGCTTCTTTATTGTATGTACTGGGTTGTAAAGCTTCTTTATTGTATGTACTGGGTTGTAAAGCTTCTTTGGACAGCGACAGTTTACATTTTAGCTCAGCCAATCAAAGAAGGCAGTTTACTTTCTCATCTAGTGAAGCCATAGGTCAGCAGCAGTTCTGAAAAAGAAGTCATTTTTAAGTTTCATAAATTGTGGAAAATATTTGATGAAACAAATAATAAATAACACGTCAGAAGAACATAAAAATTAGACATCAAGCTTTCTTACCCTTTTTACAGATTAATTCCATCATATACGGTTACGAAGCTACAAGTATTTTAAACTGCACCATGACTTTGTATATATATATATATATATATATATATATATATATATATATATATATATATATATATATATATATATATATATATATATATATACATATGCCAATCCATATCAGTAAAGAAATTAAAGGTACGATACAAACAAACAAGAAAAATACTTACTTTCCTCTAAGACTATCGTACTTGGAGAATGCTTCATCAATGTCGACATAGCAGCCTTGCAAATGCCTGTAAAGGATGAAGCATTAGTCAAACGAACTCTTCAAAAACAATATTTCGCTTATGAACGTTACAACATTCAGATCACATTTTCTGTACATTATACCTTCGTCTCTCTGAATTGTGTTAACTATAAAAGGCACCACAGACCAGTCCTTGATAGATTAGATTATTTAATTTCTCCGTATTCCTTTGTATTTTCCTATTGTGCTATTATGACTAGTTGAGTTGATGTCTATTTACTAACCTGTCGACCTTAGTTGCATCAAAGGCTGTGCGTCCATGAAGAACTCGTCTGTTATTAAAAGCAACAAGGTCACCTGGGACCATGTTGAATTCCAGTCCTGAGCCTGGATCTCTCAGCTTTTCAGAAAACAACTGGAAGATACAAAAAATACGTCACCATGAGAGTAAAAACGTACATCTCCTTAGTCAGATATGAATGACATTTTTCATGACTATTGTTCCAGTTCTCACTGAACGTTTCAGGTCTTGTGGTGATTATCGCACAGTGGCAACACATTCCCCAACAGTATAGAAAAAATAATCAAGGTAAATAAAGCGTGTTGTACCTTATAGGCGTGGTAGAAAGGCGTAACCACGTGAGTAGGTGCTTGCAGAGGCTTCATGGTCCTGTTGTTGTAGTGGACCTCTGTTACGTCACCGTTACTGTTGGTGCACAAAACTGGCCAGATTGCAGAATACTGTTGGCCATCGTTCTTGATAGAAAATCTGAAGAGAGGATCCTGATGAATATTTTATACTGCACATGGTAATACTACAATGACGTGATAATTAACGAAAAGACATTTTACTTTTAACAGTATCATATGTAAATTAACTTCACAACGTTTTACTTGAAGTAGAGAAAGTGTTTGTGAAAGGGTGGGTGCACACGAGTGTCCTAGACAAGTTTTACATTTTTCACACAACGCTAATCAAACATTTAACAAGAAACGAGAACTGGTAAGTTATATTAGTTTGTATCATTCAGTAAACAAAAAATACTTTCCACAAAATTCTGTAATGTGTCGAGATTAAATGATTCTCATTCATCCCAGTACCTGATGGGAGTTGATGTCAGCACATGGAATGCAGCAGGCTCGTTCTCCTCCAGCCATCGTGCGATACGAAATCCATCAGCAAAGAACGAACGGCCACCAGGATCAGAGCCTGTGAGCTTGGGATCGTTGGCCTATGAGAAGCGAAAGTAAATATTTTGAAAAAATCTGCAGTTTAGGACAGAAATCGGTCTATGGATTTGTAGCATCTTGATGTGTACTACCATTGTTATTGAGAAGATAATCAGGCATGGCAGCTGGACCTTTCTTATAATTAAAAGGATTTTTTAACGGAAATGTACCTTGAGACAGTGGAGGAGCTGCATGCCGGGAGATTTTTCTCTGTAGTTCATGTCTGTGTGATGAGCCAAATGTAATCCGGTATAAGCTAGGTGAGAGCCTTCTACCGGCTTGTTGATGACATCAAAGGTCTGGCCATACTGCGTCTCTTTAACGTAGGCGAATCTTTTGACAACATCAATGATCTTGTTCGTTTCTGTAGGAACCCCACGAAGAACAGCAACGCCGTACTGAAAGAATAGCATGGGCTCACATGCAGGAAATAAGGTGAGATGGATGTTCATTCACTATTCAGTATTATTAGACACCAGGAAAGAGGGTGACTACTGAAATATTTAATTGGGGGTAACTTACTTTATAGAACATATCCAGCCAAGTGCACAGACCACTTTCTGTCTCTATGAACTCTTTGTAAGAGAGCTCAGGGAAGTTGGCCCAGATGGTTGTACGATCCCAGAGCTCATACTCTGGTCTGGCAGTGTGCAGTTCCATATCCGTGGTGTCACTCTCGAAGTTGTTGTGCATGAAAGACTGGCCATACTTGAAGAGCCTGAAGTTGCGAAGATTCACACAAGTCAAATAATATAGCAACTCAAGAAGACATTTAAGAAGTTAGTTAATTCTACCAATCGCTGACATCAAACACATTTACAGTATTAAAAGCACTTATACATTTACCAGGCAGGGTCGTATTCTGATGTGTGGATCTCCCCAGTCACTTCCCTCCAATTAATTTCCAGCTTGCCAAGTTGGTTAATGGTTAGGGATAGTGGCTTGACGTGCACATCAAGTGTTGGAGAGTCAACCAGTTTTTGTTTGGTGCTTGCATCAATGCACTGGGAGCACTGGCAGTTGTCGCGTAACTGAAAAGATATATAATCATATATATATATATATATATATATATATATATATATATATATATATATAAATATATATATATATATATATATATATATATATATATATATATAAATGGATTATGTATGTATGTGTGTGTGTGTGTGTATGCTCTAGCATAACTATGAAATGCATTGAGTAATTTCAACCAGACTTGATACACATATGACTTAGTATCTCAAAAAGAATACTGTGGTGGTAAGACATCATTAGCACCAAAGGGCACCCACCAAATGGGGTGGGTGTGGGAAGGACTTCCCTGAAATGGGGCTGGTTCTACCCGTAGACTTAGTAACTAAATAAATTCTATGGGTTTATCATACCTAATTTCGTTGTACATATGACTTACTATCTGGAAAAGAATACTGCAGGGGAAGACATCACTGGTACCAAAGGGGGTGGGGGTGGGAAGGGGGACACATGTAAATATAACAGAAAATGACAGCTATTACTGCCCAATCCATAGTTTTTGAGGTTGCTGAGATGAATAGTGACACTGTCAATGCCCTTTAAGTCCAAGCTCAGCCCCGATAGGAAGGGGATGTGAGAAGGGGTGAAAAATAACATTTCAAAAATGACAGCTATTAGTGTCTAATCGACAGTTTTCGAGGTCACGGAGATGAATAGTGAAACTCCCAATGCCCTTAAGTCCAAGGTCAGCCCTGATAGGAAATGGGGGGTGAGAAGGGGTGAAATATAAAATATCAAAAATGTTGGGCAATGTAATTGAAGCAACTTTCTTAACAGGAAAGGGAGAGAGTGAGAGGGAGAGGAAGTGAGAGAGTAGAGGGGGTGTTAGGGAAGAGAGAGAGAGAGAGAGAGAGAGAGAGAGAGAGAGAGAGAGAGAGAGAGAGAGAGAGAGGAGAAAGAGGGAAAGTGAGGGAGAATTGGAGAAAAAGTTAAGTATACCTTAGTTTAACCAGACCACTGAGCCAATTAACATCTCTCCTAGGGCTGGCCCGAAGGATTAGATTTAGTTTACGTGGCTAAGAACCAGTTGGTTACCTAGCAACGAAACCTAAAGCTTATTGTGGAATCCGAACCATATTATAGCGAGAAATGAATTTCTATCATCAGAGATAAATTCCTCTAATTCTTCATTGGCCGGTCGGGGAGAGAGAGAGAGAGAGAGAGAGAGAGAGAGAGAGAGAGAGAGAGAGAGAGAGAGAGAGAGGAGGGGTGTTAGGGAGGAGAAAGAGTGAGGGAGAATTGGAGAGAGAGAGAGGGAGAGTAGGGGGTGTTAGGGAAGAGAGAGAGAGAGAGAGAGAGAGAGAGAGAGAGAGAGAGAGAGAGAGAGAGAGAGAGAGAGATTTATCAGTTGTCATTCAAAGTTTTCCCAGGCAGCGCTGGGTTGGTCAGCTGGTGAGAAAATAATGGTCCACTGTTTAACTCGTAAGGTAGAAGATAAGAGATTGTTTTCTAAAGCTGCATATTTTCAAGTTGACTGACCTCAGCATATTTGCACGTTTTCAAATACAATACAACCCAGTCTTAGTTATAACTGGTAAAATACTCGTACTGCTGGAGATAAAAGTAGCTGAGGTCTTTGAACAGGTTCAGTCCTACTATAAACGAGAGAATAACAAGATACCTGAAAAGTGATTGTTATATAGAGTAAAAATCCTCATTTGTGAGCATAGTGTTTTTGTTCAGAGGAAGGGAAGGATATTAAACGGCAGAGTGTATGTGGTGAAAGTCTAAGTGACTCTAATGATGCTTCTGTGAATAAGAGTATGAAACGCCTGTCATTCTGAGGAAGATTTAAATCGCGCGAGATTATCTTCGATTCAGAAGCTGGGTGATGAAGGTGGCAGCCAGCTTCTCCTTCTCAAGAAAACGATTCATTTGTGAGAAAAAGAATGAATATTCATAAGTTCAAAGATGCACGATCAGTCTCACCCATATATATTTGAAATCAGCCGTTCTTTCCCCGTCAAAAATGACCTTTGCTGTCAGATGCTGAGCGGGAAGAGCTGAAGTGATGGCAGGCGCGTTCCCAGTTATATCAGTCCTAAGTGCGGGCGATACCATGGTAGACTTACCTGTGAGCGAGGAAAAATAGATGAATGTAGGCCCAGAAAAGAGAAACGTAATTTGCTTAAATTTAAATAGAGAGTAAACTGGAAATCTCGTGTTGTACATCATTATCCAAATGTATGGATATCAGATTGATCTAATTATTATATGCAAGGTCATAGTATGTTCTAAAGCTCGCTACAAGTTACAGTGACATAATAAAAAGAACAAGATCAATAATGTTTACGAAAAACAAGTTTGCTATACTGAAGTACTTTTGAACACAATTCAGTCCAAGTTACTGTTTTGCTTTTTTCTTAGTTTCTATATCTATTTTCAAAGAGAGAGAGAGAGAGAGAGAGAGAGAGAGAGAGAGAGAGAGAGAGAGAGAGAGAGAGAGAGAGAGAGAGAGGTAATACTCCAACTGAAAGACGAACGTCAAAGACACCATGCGAACAAAACATCTGAAAGTGTTCATCTTCGTCCGTACAGTATTTCTAGTTGACCTTTGAACCTTGAGGAGTGAGAGGCTGTTATGACCTCCAGACAGGTAGACATCACGTGTCCAGGTATCCTTAGAACTCTCAAGTGAAACAGGCACAGAGAGCCACATATGAATATTTAAAGATTCACAGATAGCAAAGATAATATCCAATTATTATGGTTTCCAAATTCGGAGAGCTAGGCACACTATATATCAGGACCATATAGTTGTAGGCACTGTGCTTAAATAAATAATGATATTCGCGTTACAAACATACAAAAGATAATAAAGCATTGAGGTGTTCTAGAGAGAGAGAGAGAGAGAGAGAGAGAGAGAGAGAGAGAGAGAGAGAGAGAGAGAGAGAGAGAGAGATACTTACGTCTCGTATGTATGGGTCTTGAAGGCTGTATCGTCGGAACAACCACACGCCGTAAGAGCAACATTGAAGACCGCATTGCCATTTTTCGCAATATTTGTAGTCACCTGAAAAAGAAATCAGAACATTTGTTGCACCTGCACAAGAACGAACTAGTCAGTACAGCGTTAAGTTTCCATAAACGTATGTTGCACAAGAAAAGTGAAGCAAGCCAGCTGCACAAGCCTTGTCCTGTTGCACTTGCAGTAGTTATGTTTTAAGAACTTTATTTTCAACAATTCATTTCCAGAGTCACTTAAATTTTCAGGATGTCAAACGCTGTCATTTTTCCTAGCTTGGGACCAATTTGGGCAAAAGATCCTTCGCTGAATAGTTGCACTTCCTCAAAAGCTACTACGAACTTGACTATCCTCTTCACTCGACAGCAAATTATTCCGTCAATGTCAGTGAAATTTGCATTTACTGAGCAGCAACTGAAAACGTCATAAATGGCACGAGTTGCGCAAAAAGCTATACCATGTTGGGATTTTTTCTCGCGCCTAAAGCAAGAGGTCATTTGTCAGTGGCGTAGCCAGGATTTTTGACTGGAGGGGCGCCAAACACTCAAGACGATTTTGAATGTTGCACAAATTTTTTTGTGACTATATACAGACACAGACATATATATATATATATATATATATATATATATATATATATATATATATATATATATATATATATAGCTATATATATATATATATATATATATATATTATCTCACTTTTCCCACTCATTTGGGGAACTCAGTGTATCTCCAAGAATTAAAAAGAGGATAATACTATGGAAATTCACAGCAGACTTATTTATTCAAACTAAAAACAACTGATGGATTAGGTAATGAATGAATGCACTCAAACGCAAAAAAAAAAACGAATCTGGCCATTTTTTCCCCCGAAAAAATATCGACAGGATTGAAAAACTTCTTATAATTTTATTATAAGAAGTTTTTCAATACTGTCAATAAAATATAATTTTATTGTAATTAATACAACTATTTACTGTCAATTGGGGAGAACCATTGCTCCCTTATTTCCACGCCCCTGGCTACGCCACTGTCAGTTGCGTTGGAAACGTGGTCGCGTTGGCAGTTGATAATACCCTTTAAGAACAACTGTTTATATAAACACTTGGAAACAAATTTGAAGGTAAGGGAGTCTTAGCTTTGAGTAGCAGTCTCCGTAACATTTCAAGGTCACATCTGAAACGAGTGGTGCTCAGCAGGCACAACGAATAAGGCGAGGAGCCATAAGCCTAATGACCTAAGTGGGTGGACACATCACGTGGATGCCAGAAGCCATCCACATGACTTCCCGACATAGAGAGAGAAAGCGTGGGCACTTCGCCAACCTCCCTAAAGCACTGTTGCCACTCCGGAAAGTAACTTCCATAGGAAAGGAGATTCCAAAATGCATAATGACCTTGCTTAAAAAAAGACATTAAATTTCTTAATTGCCGTTGCGATCTACCACATACCCTTCATGCTCTTGGGTGGAAATTATATTATTGCTTCTAGTATTACAATTATTACTAGCCTATAATGTTACCTATGAGCTCCTAGAGCATTGCCATTTACGGTATGCACTCTAATCAGGCTACAGTAGCAGCAACAGTAGCAACAAGTTTAACACCTTCCGGAACACTAAAGGACCTGCGACAATTTCAAGTGTTAACAGAATCCACGTCGAACAGTTCGACAGAGAATTTTCGATCACGAACCAGACGCGGGTCTGACAGATAACATCTGAATTCCTCGCCGAGACATTTGTCCCCAGTGTACCCAAGACGAAAGAGTTTTTATAAAGTTCACGAGACCCACCAGGGTTATTGAGGACGGATGCTTTACACGGTAATTATTGCACAAAAGGTATGATGATTTCTTAGTTTTGTCTTTAATCCTTCTCAACGCTACTTCACGTGGCAAAATTATTCAGACTCTAAAGAACGTTCAAGATTTGATCAAGACGTTTGAAAATGTTGCTTGGGCGACCTTCTGAAAAGTGACATACGTCTGTAGTTTTGTGCCATACTACTCTTCTCAGAAAGGACACATTAATATGGCACAACATTACAGAAATATATCACTTATATCAGAAGGTAGCCCAAGTAACATTTCCAAACGCCTGGATCAAATGTTAAACTTTCTTTAGAGTCTGAATAATTTACTTCATATCGCAAGAAGCAGTTTTGAGAAGGGTTAAAGACAACACTAAAAACAGTTGTTCTTCTTCTGCATTGTTCTTGTACTCTGTAATAATCGCTCACGTCGTACTGGTTCTTCCCCGGGTGAATGTTATCAAAGACCTCAGTATGGAAGGTCATAAGACTAATAATACCGTTGACGTTGGTCTACATAATTTGTAAACCTTCATTAAATACTATGCTGAAAACATTGCTGGCATTTATACAGTGTTCCTCTTGACATACAGGCGATAAGAAATCAGAAGCCAAAGGTAATCTTTGAGCTGCTAATTAGGAGGGCAAGAGGAAATCGAAGACTGGGAACTCTCAAACCAGTATGTTATCTTCAAGACAGTGGAATGTTTATATCCGTCTATCTATAATATGAAGACAATATATATATATATATATATATATATATATATATATATATATATATATATATATATATATATATACAATCATCTCGTTCCTTTATTACGTATTCGAATAGCTGGGTCAGCTATATAATAAAAGACACAAAATCAAGTAAACACGAAAGCCGATGGTATACAGTTAAATTCCAGAACAGTTTCTAAGGCCAGTTTTGATGAATTACTAAAAACTGAACTGAGAAAGGGCCATGAATTAACATCTTCCTGTGTGGTAGCCTATCTTATTTCCTGTAGCACATTAACCTTGAGATTTAGCAGCATGTTAAACAAGCTCACACTTCCAGTTAAGGATGCGATGACATGCACATCGGCATCCAACAACCTCCCTAAAAACCTGAAAGTTTTAGGCATGGACACTTTTATCAGCCATGATGCAAACGTACACTCTGGTAACTATGAAGTCACAAAGATTTGGGAAGAAGTAAGAATTTCAATTAAAATGTCACCTTACAGTTTGAAAGAAGAAGAAGAAGAAGGGTTGGGGAGGAGGACGAAACAAATTTCCTCAATTCAGTTCAGTTTCATATCACAGACAAGCAAGCTAAAAGATACTGTAATGAATGGGACTTAAGCAACGTGAAACAAACAGACAAATTTAAATGAGCATGTCAAAGCTAAACTCCATTTCCTAGCAAATTTCTTGATTTGTTACCAATTACTTATCAGATGTTCGGAAACATTCCACAGCAAGTTCAAACGCATTTGTCGCTCCTTACACCAACACCTTATCGGTGCATCAGTTATCGTTTTCTTAATCCTCAGTTTCACTTCCACGCGAAACTAGTCATACAGGGGGAGCGGTTTGCAAGCGTCCAATCAGCGTTCGAGAAGACGAGCAGCTTTATAAGGAAGTAAGAGCCCCTGTGGAGGGGTTGGTGTAACAAGTGGGTGTGTCGTAGGCACGGCAATTGGTGAATAATCCAAGAAGTAAACTAACTGGTATCGCCGTAGGAAAAACAAGTACTCGAGAAGAGAGGCAACTTTTTTTAAGACTACCACTATCAGGAAGGCAGGTGAAGTCCCCGGCAGACCACTACTTTCATCTGTGAGGACATACTATAGTAAAACATAGACCCCCAACCTTTTTCTCAGCTGACAACCACGTGGACAGCTTCCAGCACGTGAACACCCAACTTCCTAGTGGGTGATGAAATGCACCCTTTGTTCACCTGGCGATACCGTGATGTCTTAAAAAAATGTAGGCTCATTCCACGGCCGCGCCATAATTTGTGGGATGGGTACCCGAATCCGACTCCGCACCCTGTGCAAGTAGATTTGTTATCTGGCTTTTATCGAGACTTACAGACAGAGGGCAGGATGTTTTCATCTCACATACACGGAATCAAATACTTAATTTGGCGTTAGCAACGGTTAGTTGGACAAAAAGCACCGTGAGGCATAAAATACAGTACTGTAAACAAAGGACTGTCGAAGGTCTACACCTCTCTCTCTCTCTCTCTCTCTCTCTCTCTCTCTCTCTCTTTTTTTTTCTTTCATGTCGACGAAGCACAGACAAATAAAAGAAGGAAACCTTGGGGTTTTTTTTTTTTTTTAAGACCTCCACTTTTACTTTAAGTCAGTTGCGTGAGTCCTTGCTTTAGCTCGTTACCCTGACACCTTGGTGAACCTACAAATGGCTGCTGTATATTATTGCATACGGGTTCTCAGAACTCACATATGAAAATTTGTGCCCACCTTTGTTTCTTTATTTTGAAGGCACAGAGATGAGAAGAGCTGTTATTGCGAAAGAAAGTTACAAATCTCGCTAAGGACTTTCGCCTCTTTTGATATGCATGTTGCCAAATTTTTTGCTAACAAAATTGTACCTGCATCTAGGTCTAAGTTTCATTTTTCGTATAAACTATGCTTCCATTGATTTCTTAATAATAAACTGAATGGAATATACCGGGATCTGAATGTCAAAATTCCCCCTTTAAATGGTAGTGGAATTTTATAACCTATGATAAGCCTAGTTGGCCGCATATCTTATCTGTTTGCTGTTGCTATTTATAGTCACCTGACTTACATTGTAAACAGCTGTAACGCTAGAATGAACATTTTCCCTTATCGAATTTAAGTTGAAAAACACCCTTCAAATGGTTTTGGTTTGCGTATTAGCAAGTCTCAAACAACAGTGTGTTTCCATCTTGAAATGATGAAGAGTAATATTTTACATGAATGTTACTGTGCTAACAGACAATATTTTTGAAAGAATCACCTCTATATGCGTTACACATCTTTAACATATATGTCATCAAATGGTGGGGGGTTGGGGGGAAGTTTTCTGTATCAAAAATGTATTGTTGGTGTTAAATACTACAATTATAAAAATTTACAATTAGTGGTTAACTGTTTGTTCAAAAGATTTCTCAAAAAGTTGCCAATATTTTTGTAATTTCCTATTTTCATTTCGTGTAATTGCGATGGCGCATATCTTATCTACTGTTCTCAACGCCTCAGTGACAGGATACAAAATGAGAATCCTACCAAGTCTTCAAGTATTTCTCAAGACGAGTCACCTAAGAAGGACGAGATATGAGAGCGTTATCCTTAGGAACAGAATAATTCATTTTCAGAAAAGCTTGCATTCTGTTCAGACTTATCGATGAACTGGAGCACTAAAGGCAAAGTAGATAACCGAAAAAGGTAGAAGAAGAAGAAACTAGGCTTGCTGTGCATGGTCACGTGCTGGGAGGCGTCCAGCTCAACTGAAATGGCGCTGGCCGCTGGGTGCATTAGGGTCTGCAGCACGGAGCGTAGGACCAGCTCCCCGAGTGCAGTAATGTAAGAGCTGATCCACAGGGTAGAAACTCTAGACACCTGGGTGGATCTAGAACATTTCTCTATACAGAAATGATTCCACGTGGGTCCTAGACGATGTTAAACTAAAAAAACTACGTCGAATTCAAAGCGTCTAGTTGTTCGGAAAGTAAATACTTGAAAACATAGCACGAAAATCGATGATGATGTCACGAAAAGAAATATAAAATAGATCAAACGAGAATACATGTTTTCCCTGTGCAGAATTAATACTCGAGATCCGCCTGGTAACATGCTGCGGAGTTAATTGTAAGTCTTCAGGGTCAACTTTCACCAACAAAACATGGATGAGAGAGAGAGAGAGAGAGAGAGAGAGAGAGAGAGAGAATTAATTTCTAGCCTTTACATCAAGGTTCCTTGTTGCATCTCGAATTGCAGTTATCTATCAAAAATGGCGATCTAGCTTACTGTACTTTGCTGGGCAAAAAGGTTGACAGAAGTTATTCTAGGTCCACTTTAAAGGTTTCTTTTTTTATCTAACTCCAAAATTATATTATCCAAGGTTCCCAAATAAAAAAATGAAGAAAAAGAGACACTATGAAATGTCTTTTTTTTTTTTTTTAAGTTCTTCGAATTTGAAATCTTGCTTAGTCAGCTTCTGCAACAGCAGGCTCCTTAAACGAATAAGGCATGCACAATCAGCAAAAATTCACTGCTAATGTTATTAACAGAGAATGGTGTATATCTGTTCAAATTTCTAATAAGCCGTCCAGGGTGTTTATTTCAGTTTATTTTTTGGAAAACATGACAAATGATATCGGATGATGATTTCAAACGAAGTTTATTTTTATTATCAGGCTTTAGTTTCTCAGGGACCTGGGCTTTTCATTTCTCTTCAACATATTTCACATATACACACACACACACACACACACACACACATACATATATATATATATATATATATATATATATATATATATATATATATATATATATATATATATATATATATATATATATATATATATATATATATAATATATATATGCAGTGTAATGGAACTAATAAAACGCAAAAGGGCATAACAGAGAATCCAGATAATAACAGAGACAGAGAGAAAACAAAAATAAGCAATGACGAATTGACCAATCCCAGATGCCGGGACGGACTGGCCGGCACCCATATGAATAGCGTTGTACATCTCGCATGTGGAAAATATGTGGTCAGCATTTTTAGTGAATCTATCACCATGAGTCAGATGTTAATTGAAAGCGAGAATGTCTGAAAGCCTCCGGAGCATGAATCTATCACCAAGAGTCAGATGTTAATTGAAAGCGAGAATGTCTGAAAGCCTCCTGGTGCTCCGAACCGTCGGACTAAAAGTAAAGTGGAAGTGAACGTGAATATTCATGGGAAAGGAGACCACAGAAGTCAGTAAGAACGGGGCACCAATAGACCAGTGTGAGAATTTTTGCGGAGTGACAAGACCCTGAGTCCAGTTCGTGTGCCCAAAGAATAAATGAGAATTCTAAGTCCAAGTTTGCGGACATAGAATTTAGATAAAGACTCAGTCATAGCTACTATCCAAGGAACAGAGGGGAAATGAATTATGAACTCCTTAAGACACTAATAAATGTAGAAAGGGAAACGTACTTTCATTCAGAACCGAGATTTTAAAATCCTTGTTATTTCTAAGATAGCTGACATCTGAGCATGATAAAGGTGAGCGCAAAAGATAGCTGTGTAGCTCCTACTTATGTGAACGCCCACAGTGCAACAGATATAATAAAATTCTCTAACCATCCGCTTTACCCCCTGAGCTCCATAAATCCTTATGCCTCCTGTTGAAAGCAAGGCTTTTGGGATGAGGGCCATGACCCTGGCACCCCGCCCCCATCCTCCCCAGTAAGGTCAAAGGGGCCTGTGTCGACAGAGTCTGGCAACCGTTTGTATGGACAGACCTTGATACTGACCAGGTACAACACTGTTTAACTTCCGTGTTCGAAATAATAGAACGTACTTTTGCACAGTGTGTATGACGTGTATGCTACACAAATGTACGCCACGAGCGTTTGCCACATGTTGATGTTCGAAACCGAAGTCCATCGGAACTAGTTCTAGTTAGCTAAAAGCAGAAAGCTGTCTTCATATACGCGATGACCTGGCATCACACCCAAACCAGTCTGGCCCCAGGATCTCAAGAAAGAAGCAGACGAATGGAATATCCTCTTCCTGGTATTTATCGTCAAGATAAGCTTTGGAAACTACGATGTTCTGATAGATGATATGTAATTCAAATCTAGTAGGATTCAGTCACACTCTGTGGCTTTTGTTTGGGAATTCATGCTAAAACATTAGAAATGTCTCTGTGCCACAGCTGAAAATGAAAGAAAGGTTTGCCGAAATAAAATGCAATATTCAAAATCTTCCATTTTTGTAAGTGTACTCATAGGCCCATACGAAATTTCAAGACTATCAATTCCACCGCTAAGTCTACTTAACTACAAAAAAGCTTCAGTGCAAATTTATGGTCGCAGATAAGGCCGAGTTTAAATGATTAATGTGGAATGAATGAAAATTAAAGTACTTTACATCTTTTGCTGTGATACAGATTTTCATATCACCACATTCCTTCCTTGGAAATCAAAGGCAAGTTTCAAAATAACAACATGAAACCAGCCAACACCCGAAAAGAGGGCTGGGTTCGCATATCCTGTTTTTATTCAACGTTATCAACAGCCTCAAAGTCTCGTGTTTGTGCCGATCTACACATGCGCCGTGGTGTCTTCATCGACGTGGAGAACAAAGTGCGATTAGATAAGTTTCATCGGCGGATTTTATTTTGTGCTGCGTGCTCACATTCATGAATGGAAAATCACGAAGATAACCGCTAAGGTTACCTAGAGGTCAGGAAGTTGGTGACCGGAGAGGAGCAACGCGTAAATATGCTCCGATGCGCACACACTTACATAAATAAACACGTGTGATACTCACACACACACACACACACGTGCGCGCGCATAGAAACAATGTGATGTTGTTTTTTGTTTACAAGTAAAATTACACGTACCTCACGCAGCAACGATGAAAATACGTCAGCAATCGCTTTGGTGTTCAGGACGTCAGCGCACTATTTTGCTCATGCTTTCGTAAAAGCAGTTGTTTACAAAGCATGTCGTTTCTACACATCGAATATTATGACAAACTTCAAAACAGGAAACTCCCAGATGCTTCTTTAGCTTTAAAGAACCTTTAAATTCTGAAACACTAAAATGTAAAAGGCATTTGACCGCTTGAATAATCTACTATAACATTAAGCATCTGATACATAAAGTATTAGAAAAAAACTTACATACCTTCGTTTCCTCTGACCTTCAAGTACACGCTTCCTAAAAAAAAAAACAAAAAAATAAAACAAGTATAAACCAAAGCTCTCGACTGCTCCAGGGCCCCGCGGTCTGGCAGATTATGAGATGACCTTTCGGAAATGTCAGTAAATTATAAGGGAGGAACGGTAATACCCCGATAATGCCATAACCAACATGGCCCCCACACTCCTTCTCCTGCGGAACCCCAGAATAACTGAGAATATATACAGAACCCAATAGGTAGACTATAGTATCAGCCTGAACATCCCAGGAGGTTTCAGGTTACACGCACGCAAGCAATCAAGACGTCAGAATATGCAAGAAATATAAAGACAAAGGGAAGTGTGTGTGAATACGCAATCAGTCCTAAAAATGTGATACGCATATTCAAATACTTGTACTGCATGTGCTGCATATATAGTTTGTATGTATTAACCGTTACCTGTATAAACACAGAAACATATAAGCGAGAAAAGGTGGGGCGCAAATGTCTCTAACCTTACGAGATCACCAAATGATAAAGAGTTTTATCTTTGTGACTAAGCAAAGCGGGATTTCGGTTCGAATGCCACTCCCATTTTCACATTTTTTTTTCTCATCTCCATTTAAAAAAACAACGATTCAGGGGGTCAATGGGAACCCGAAATTAATGAAGTCTGAAATACATACATGAAATTATTATTATTATTATTATTATTATTATTATTATTATTATTTACGACAGCTACAAAAACTTTATCTCAAGAGAAGCAGTAAGAATGTTAGTAATAACAGGGATGGTAGTCGATTTATTTTTCCTTGCTTTATTTACATAAAAGACATACATATAGCAATCGCATATTATGCATATAAAGTCCTTCAAAAGAAGGCATCGTGCTTACCCCATACAAAAATGGAAAAAAACACGTTAAAAAAGAAGATATATATATATACATATATATATATATATATGTGAGTGTCATGACGTGCATCGTTTATACATAAAGGTCAACTCTGGTAAGCAAAGGCAAAAATTAACTACCACCACTATTATTACTAATATTCTTGCAGCTTCTCTTACATAAAGGTTTTGTTACTGTTGTTAGTCATATATATATATATATATATATATATATATATATATATATATATATATATATATATATATATATATAAATGTGAATGTAACTAAACTTGTATGCATGTAAACTTGTGCTCTATAGAAATCCAAACCGCTTGGCCAATCTAGACAAAATTTTGCACACAGCCCTCAATTGACCCAAGGAAGGTTTTCGTACAGGTTTCAAACCTGCACCCCTGCCCTCCGGGATACCTTATTTGCTGCGGGTCCCAGCAAAGACCCAGCCATGGGATAACATTTTGGACTGGTGTGAAGCATGGAGTGTTGGTTAACATATTTGGATATTTTTTTGTTTATTTGTTATTTGCATATTTATTTTTTTTGGATTCTGGACATGTCTATTTTTGAAAGGTTCGTACAGTTTCATATCGACTGTGCGAACTTGCGCGAACGGGGCTCTGTGGTGGCAGTGGGCCAACGTGTGACTTGCTCAATGTCGGGCTGAGGAAGGCGACTGGATTTGCCGCCACGCTTAGAAAAATTTACCTGCATCTTTGAATTCTTTAGGCACGCAAAGTGCACTATCATTAAAAATGCTTTTCTTTCCCGTGATTAATAATTCTGTCTAGAATGTATTGCTTTAAATAAACACGTTAATCAAAACCACACCCATGTGTTTATTCATTTCTAAGGTAAATGATCGACTGTTATTCAGTTTTCCCAGGCAGCGCGGGTTGGTCAGCTAGTGTATATGTATATATATATATATATATATATATATATATATATATATATATATATATATATATATATATATATATATATATATATATATATATATATATATATAAATGCAGACGTGCGCGCGCACACACACATATATATCTTGCATGTATAAAATGTCCTTACATCTATCTAATTTATGTGGGCTATCAGTGTTGTTTTCGAATATCTAATATAAGCTAACTCACATTTAATTACACCTGCCAGAACGTCAAAATATTAATGAAAACCCTCACCGCAGCATCGTAAATGACTAACGTTTGTCAGTCCAATTCATACATTAGACGTTTTTCTTTAAAAACCGTGTCAACAATCGTTGTTAACGCAACAGGCGTAGTAATAATCTTCATGGGAGATTATAAATGTCATAGGAACGACATTTATAACCAAAACAGAAATGAAAAAAAAAAAATAAAAAAACAAGTACTCAGAAATTACCTTAAAGCCAAAAGTATAAATGTTCTGTGGGAGCGGCTGCACTTCACTGTTGTGTGATCACTAACCAGAGAATGAGTCACAGCACGGCTGAAGCTTGCCATATATAACCACCAAAGCGAGTTGCCGCGAATCATTTTATGGCTGATTTCACGAATCCACTGCACGATTTTAATTCCGTTATTATTTTCTGGGTGTAATGTGTAAGCATGGACCTAATTTCCGTATTGAATCATCGTAAGTTATTACTAATAATATATGAAAGATAACGGCTGTGGATAGTCAGCATTTCCGTACACTAGGTGCATCTACCTGTTTGTGACGTCATGGAAAGTGGCGCTCATGGCATGCCTTACTTACCTCAAGAATTGTAAACAGCTCCTTCAGAAACAACATTTGGGCTTACGGATGACACAAGACTGACTTCCATCAAGTCAGTGGTATACCTCATCTCCACCATTATTATTTCTGCTTACGTAACAGTGTAGCAGTCATGCCCTGGAATCTTTCAAATACATAATGATTTATAATCTGGGCTTACAATGAATTATTAAGTCTGAATTTTTCAGTCGATAAGAACCAAACATCTAGTTTTGTTGGGCGATCTTAAATTTCGTCTGAACACACACGCACACAAACACGCAATAACAGAAGTTAGATATTTAAGGTATATGTCGTTTTATGAAAATTGTTAACAATCGAGTTCAGAATTCCCAAAAAGCATTTTAATGACCTTGATTCTGAAACACCATGAAAGGACAGCTCTCAGTGGAAAAGGTAGCGACATTATATAGTAGAGAACTCTGAAAAGGGTATTCATATATAGTATTACAATTACGTGTAAGTTACTTATGGTACTGGAAAGTAAGAACCAATAATTACGAACAGAAAAAGCTTCTTTGCAAAGCTATCCAAGCAGCCTCTGAAGAGCACTCTAAATTTCTTCCAGACCGAATTGGCCATTCTAATTCATTTCTTGACTGATTTACGGAAAATCTTGACTAACGACACGCCATTTCTTGTCTTCAGAGGAGGTGACATTGTAGAAATGCTTAACGACCAAGTTGATCAGAATATCAGGCATGTCACACTGTGGAATTCATGTTTATAAGATATGTCACCATATTCTAGGAAAGTTTGAATTTCAAGTCAGTGGTCCCTGTAGGCCTGTTCCTTACAAATAGGGTTCATCTTCTTAATAATAATAATAATAATAATAATAATAATAATAATAATAATAATAATAATAATAATGTCTTGCTCAGATAAGATCACTATGAAACCTTGTAACAGCATTATTATTAATAATAATAATAATAATAATAATAATAATAATAATAATAATAATAATTATTATTATTATTATTATTATTAGGTCAAGTAGAGGTATTAATGGTATTTCCCGAATGTATGAGAATACATAAGCAGAAAAAATACAATAACTTGAGCGGGAAAAAGACCATGCTTTTACGCACCCATGACTAAGTTAACTGGTTAACTGAATAAGTCACCCGGAAAGTCCCGGGATAGTAAATTTTAAGTGTGACGGTTTTTCATCATCACTTGGTTTTTAGGTTACTTGAAAAAGGGAGCCACGTCATTGTCACTGTCCGCTAGAGGCTTTTGACGCATCGGAGCCTTCCAAGAACCACTGCAGCTTCTCAGGAAGATCTCAAAACAAGACAAAGATCTTTACGGGCTGCCCGAGGCTGGCTCCATCCAAAAACAAGAACAGGAAAAGATTTCTGCGTCGTCAGTTCACTAATATTTATTGTGACATCGTTTATATTTATTCTTCGTTGACTCTTTGCTGCGCTGCCATATCACAATATGAGTGATTTATATGTTAATGTTCCCGAATGCTATTCGCTTTATCTAGCTTTATTCATAACGGAACAGAGGGGTGTTCTCTTCACGGTACAGACTTATCTCTGGTATCATTCCACGAAGGTACCGACGGCAAATTATACGCAAACTTATTTTTCAGGCCTAATTTTCAATGCTCTGCAGATAGTGACCTTTCTGCAGAAACGGTGGCTCTGAAAGCACAAAAACAAGGAAGAGAAAATAAAAGTAAATAAATAAATTAGGCTTCACGAGGATATTGTTTCTCTCCGCCAGCAAGTTTTGGGTAAGAACGGCTTCCTCAGGAGTGGACAAAACCGCATTCAAGTGGTTTCTGGCCACGGTTTATAAACGAACAACGTCCTGCTTTATATTGGAAGCAACAATCCTTCGAGGATCGTTTTCAATCGACGACACTGGTTCTGAGAAAAACAAATCAGGAACCATCATTTTGTCATTCTCCGCATTTTTTCTACACGAAAATCGACAAAGGACCGGCACTATTGTTCGAAGATTCGTGTTTTGACTTGAGTTTAGTGGCCATTGACTCAGCTGGCCTTAAGCCAGCAATGTGTTCCTGTCCCTCCTTGCAGGTATTTTTGATGACATAATAAAGAGTATTTGGAGTTGCGAAATAAAGTCAAAGAAACAAAATATTGCACGGGAAACGTTCCCATCCCATAATGGAAAAGTAACTCAAAATCTGCCTCTCTCTCTCTCTCTCTCTCTCTTCCCTAACACCCCCACTCTCTCTCTCCAACTCTCTCTCTTTCTCCCTAACACCCCTCTCCTCTCTCTCTCTCTCTCTCTCTCTCTCTCTCTCTCTCTCTCTCGTGCACTAACGCTGAGACAAACACACTCTCCCTGGTCAGCGAGATTCTGCCTTCTTTCCCGCCTGTTTACAGAAACAATCGAAAACAAGGAAACTGTTCATGGTGAAATATGCAGATCAAATGCCTGATAGGCTACGGTTAGAGCTGGAGATTAACTGGTAGGAAGGGGATAGATAACGTCAGGGAGAGTCAGCGATTAAAACTCTGAAGTAGGTCGTAAACAAAATTTGTTCTGTGTATCACGTCATGTAAGTCGTTATTAACGGAATGCTGAAAGAATCCACAATGCAATGGAGAACAATAAAATAATTAAGTAAGTCGCAATGTATCATTGCGTTAAAATAGCATAAAAAGCATTCAAATAGCATAAAAATGAAAGTGATAAAGTAGGCCACATTTCAAAAAACTTTCTGGCTGATAATACATGTCTTATGCTCATTGAAAACTCCGTTCAAATAAGTCGGGGCATGTTGTTGTAAAGACGTCACACGCCTCTTCCTCTCCCATCATTCACGATCATGTATCGCATCCATCAACACAGCGAGAATCTCATGTATATATCTGTACGTAGAATTTCCTAGCCTTTTCGCCAATATATATTTTATCAACGTATGTACATTGCTCTAACTCAACGTGCGGGTCACGGCAATCGAAGGTCGGGCACAGCAAGGTCTAGAGAATGTATTCCCTAGACCTTGGGGCACCGGATCCATACTCTCTGTATGGACCCTGGTCGGGCACTTCGTTTCCGTCCGCACGCGGCTATGTACACCTGTGCCCAGGTAAAAAAATTAGTCAGTACCCAGTTCTGTCTCTTTGACCTCACATCGCGTATAAAAAAAAAAAAAAATTCAGTACCATAAACCACGTGCTTATTTCTCCATCACAAAGAATTAAAATATACATATTTTAACCATCATATTATGTATGCCGTCATGAATACATGACGGTCAGAAATTCTATCATTCTGTTACCTTGCCTTTCTTAAAAGTATTAAATAAAATGTGGGTTTTTGAAAACCCACATATAGTTGAATTGTGTTGTGTGCACACGTGCGTACTCTAATTACGTGTCTCAGAATACTATCTTTTCATTACTCGAGCTGAAAAGTAACTCCCATAGCAGTGCGACACAATTAGGTAACAAGACAGGAATAGTATTATGGATGTATCAGTTGGAAAGACAGAGGTTTTCGACTCGGTCCGACAAACAAGAGACTGCGCTGTGTCTGGATGTGATGGAGATTCTTGGGACGGAAAGAGCAAAAATTTATAGGATCGCATTCAGTCTCAATACTAGATGGCGAGTATCCTTAATTTCAAATGCCTTTACAACTGTAAAATCACGTTCTATTATTTTTCGGTTGGCATGAGTGTATGCATAAACGGTCACTTAGAGTCTCGCCAAACTTGTGCAGAATAAGACTGACAAGGTGATACTCATCTCCCGAAATATGTATACTATACAGTATGTATATCAATGAAATGTGCCTATGCATATATCTGTGTACTCAATTAAACACTTAGCCTATAATCTATATTATAGAATGCAGTAGGCTCTAAACTCCTCGATTAGGAGCCTAACATGCTGGGATGCTTTCCCCAGTGAGAACTTTGAGTCCGAATTTGGGAATGAATTGAAGAAACTGATTCTCCATACCGGTATTCGAACCTCGGTACGGGGAAACAGCCGTCACGCATCAAACTGCAATGGTACCACGAATGTTTGTGGGTGTGACTTCAAAATGGACAAATTTTCCGTTAATATATTTTTTTCTCTTTTTTTTTCGGGGATGGCCAGGTGTGACGACTTCCTGAGATGTCCAGGGACTGTAACAACTCAGCACCGATATTTACTTCGCATTTAAAGTCGACGGTACTGGGCTGTCTCCGAATGATAAACGTATATATAATTTATATATACAAATATATATATATATATATATATATATATATATATATATATCTATGTATATATAATATATATATATATATATTTACTTATATACATAATGTGTCTACAGTATATATACATATACATATATGACGCATATATACTGTATATATATAATATATATAAATTCACAGCGAGAGAGAGAGAGAGAGAGAGAGAGAGAGAGAGAGAGAGAGAGAGAGAGAGAGAGAGAGAGGGAGGGTAATAAAAACCAAGTCCACTGCTATCAATCCCCTCTGCTTGCGAGGGAGCTATACCCATGCAACAAGCATAGCAACAGGGTTTAAAACACCTGATTATCAGTAGAAATTATCACTATGCAGAGCGCGGCTCCTAAAGTATAATCTTCCTTATAATACCAAAACATAAAGCCACTATCTAACCTTGAATGGGGCAACTTGCTCCCGGAGGAGCTGGAGTACAGAGGGGCGAGTTTGAGTTTAAAGCATCATTTACTTAGCATAATTCTCTTCTGTATAGCTCCTGCACAGTCTTAGTATTTGCTGTGCCTTACTCGAGGTCATACGAGTGAGAATAGGCAAAATCCTTGGCGAAAAAAAAAGGCAAGACAATTCAACAGAGTAAATAACAAAAGAACAAAAGCAAAGAACAGCGTATTAGAATGTAAAATCAAATACCTAGCATAAGGAAAAAAGTCCAGTACACTCGGCCCCCTCCCCGCCCACCTCTTCCCGCAGAGAGAGAGAGAGAGAGAGAGAGAGAGAGAGAAGACCTAAACAATCAAAAGCACTCAATCAAATGTTCTTGCTGTCATCGGGGACGGAGGCTAATGTATTGAGAGTCAGGTCCAAGCCTTCGGCTTTCAAGGTCCGTTAGGCACAACTGATCTCTTATGGTCAGCTAGGAATCAAGGAAGTGGCCACTGATAAACAAGAGAGGAGGAAAACAAGAAAAAGATGACAATGGGAAGCTACGGTGCTGTTTAACGGCAAGGCAAAAAGGTCACGCTAAAAGACTTCGCCTTGTGACATTTTGTTACATCAAGATTATCATATGTGACTCTTCTTGCAGACTCTTCCAGTTTTATTTGCCAGTAGAGCAACTGTTATTTTCAATTGTGAAAGGGTTAAGTTTTATCTAGTCTTATTATGCTGGTAGAACGTCTGCTACTTGTGAATGTGTCTGTAATATACATAAAACACATATATATACGTATGCTGCATATATATATATATAGTCAGAAAACATTATCTCCTTCAGTGGCGGTGTCTCCAGATAAGTAAAGCCTTCTTGTTTCTCTACAAGGCCTTAGGGATGAGACTGCCAGCCCTACACCTATTTTTTTTTATTTATCACAAGAGATGCTGATGCCCATTTCCAGCTTGGTAGACGGGTGAGCGGGAGGTCGGGCGCGAACCTTGGACCTACAAGGCTTTGCTGCACCATACACCTACACAAAAAAAGCTCATCAACAGCACATCTAACTAACTAATAAATACACGACATTATTTTCCCTTCTAGGAGTTGAGTTCCCTACTTTCCCTACCTTTTAGATGCTATTTATCCAGCCCATTCCTTCTAACACTTCCGAATTGTACTTTCTTCTAACCAACCTGCCATTCTCCATTCTTTCCACGGGAACAAACCATCTCAAAACACTCTGACACATCCCTAAACCTGTGTTATCCCTGTTACAGCTCTCTTTATGTATCTCTGCGTGTCCCATCCTTTCAGTTTTTTTTTTTCTATGCTACATTCACTACACTATATATATATATATATATATATATATATATATATATATATATATACTGTATATATATATATATATATATATATATATATATATATATATATATATATATATATATATATATATATAATGTTGTACAACTTCTAACATGGAAATAACAAAGTGATTTAAAAACCCAACCGAGTATTTGGCAACGAGGTAAACGGGACAACGAAGTGCGAGGTCTTTCTCCTCTTACTCTAAGGCATTTTCTAACACGTGACCAAATACTCTTTTTATATGTACAAGGCTATGAGGTTATAAGGGTAAATGGAAACTGCTCTAGAAGGTGGAACAATGAGTGCAAATTTAGGCGGTGGAATAATGGAAGCAGTAGATTCGTAGAGGTATTGGAAGTAAATACGTGGTGCTGTATGAAACATCCAAATGTATTTGTTCTGATGTACGCTTATTTATATCTGAGTAGGCCTTGGACAGTTCTTGTGTCGCATATTATCCAACCTCATCTTTATTTTCCTCTTACGTTTCACTAAATATGGAATGTTTGCTAAGGAGGAAACACGAGTTTACGTAAAGGCTTTACACGCAATGCAATCAAAGTTCACTGAAATTATCTTGAGATCCAATGAAAATGAGAACACGACGGTGCTGTTAATGCGTGAGGGAAGCAAGACAGTCAGTGCAAAAATGACTTAAGATTCATTCAAAGAAAGGCACGTCACGAGGTGGAAGTAATATTTGTTGAAAAAATAACCTTTGAAACATGAGCTTTTTTTTTTTTTTATTTGTCATTGTGTCTTTAACAACGCTAACGGTTCTGTGAGGTTCAAGAAGACAGGTCTGGGTATGACTGATTTATTTTCTTGTTGTTTTAGATTTAGCTGGCCTTGTGCCCAGCACGGGCTCTTGCTCCTAGAGCAGCCCGTAACAGATGATTTATTTCTCGGAGACCAGGTATACACTGAGGAATGCGGACGGAAGGGAAATGACCGACCTGCGGATTCCCATGTCACGCATTTGGACAAGAATTTGCGTTTGTTAGATGACGTATATAAATGAGAATAATTTGCGTTACAATAAACGTACAAAGTAGTTACATACACCGGCGGAAAGGCCGGACAATAATGCGTATGGAGAGATACATAAAAAATACGAAATAATAACGGGTAATATACATGGCGTGATTAATGCAGAAATGAAGAGGCGTTCGACGCCTTTACAGTTCTCACATCAAATGTAGCGTAACAGGTAAAGAGGTACCACTCTTAATTAAGTGAATATTGATATATTAGTTGATTTCAGCATTTGATAGCCCATAGAATGTATGCCTGAACCCCTTTTTCCAATCGAAGCTTGGGAAGAGAGGAAAAAAAAAGACAAAAAAAAACGCGGCGTTTGGAGACAAGGGAATTAAACGCCTCGTTAAAGAGAGAGCGTTATACAGTAGGAGTGTGGGAAACCCACCGCGTAGCGCTTGACAGCAGAGAGAAACTCGCTTCTGAATGTTGCATGAAGAGGTATGGCGGAAAGGTCATCAATTTCTTTACACCATTAATCCTTTTCCTTTCTGCTTACGGAAAGGACTGAGCGTAACAGACGCTGCTTAACTAATGTCCCATTCAATCTTCAAACATGAAACGAAAATATACATAGGAAAGGTAACTGATAAACAAATCAGTCAATGAAATCGCTATGTATCATTCTGAGTCTTCAATAAATTATTTTAAATGGAAAAACAGCGTCAGCAAAATTCGCATCAGGGCATAATCAGACAAACAGATAGATATATATAGTTATATATATATATATTATATAAATATATAGATATATATAATTCAGATGTTTTTAATTCAACAATATAGTTCTCGTCTTTAACCCATCGCGAAGAATATTCCATCAGGAACTGCTGATTGTGATCATTCTTATCCACAATCTTAACTTAGCACTCGTAATGATGATATTCAGGAGAGATGGAGCACAAAGGTCGGATTTCCAAATAATCTCTTGTCAAAACGAAATCATAACTTGATAACCAAGATTATTTTCTCTCTCTCTCTCTCTCTCTCTCTCTCTCTCTCTCTCTCTCTCTCTCTCTCTCTCTCTCTCTCAATTTCTTTGAAGGCTTATCAGTCACAGTCCAAAAGTCAAGAAACTGATAATTGCTCAGGTGCACATATTACACTGAGATCACCAAAGTGGCGGAAATCATGAGCGCAATGAAACGAGATTACTGAAACTGTAAGCTTAAAAATTAATTAGCCAAAGCACATAAGTTTATTTCGAGGGAGTCGCCTTCGTCTGTAAAGTTTCTTTGCTCACCATGAAACTTATGAAGCATAAATGGACGATTAGAAATCAGTGCGTACACCATTACGTAACGGGCGTGACAAGTTTCATCTTTCGTCATGAAGTACTAACCGACCTTGTCCGCTTTGAGAGGAAAGGGTTGAAACTTTTCTTTTTTTTCTTTCAAATCTTTTATCAACTCCCTTATCGCTACTTGTATTAAAAGCAAGATGATAACTTAGGCTAATAACTGATTATAGTTCTCTTTATGGGACTGATAATGTCACTATTACTGTATACTTACCTATTTTTTAATTAGCATTTCTAATACTCTCATGTTATCCTTATTTTGTTGTTCATCTACAAATGATATTATACATACGCACACACACACACACACATATATATATATATATATATATATATATATATATATATATATATATATATATGATATATATATATATAAGTACATTATATATATAATTTATACATACATATAACTGAATTTTTATCACTTACACACGCGTCTTTCTTATTTTCGCAATTATTAAGCCACAAACAACAAATTCTCTATATCTCAGGAATAATTTACGCTCAAGGGAAATTATAATTGATACGTGAATCTCCATTTTCCCCGGAAGGGACTCGAACCTGGGCCTATAGTTCAGTTACAGTGACAGACAATCGGCTGTGAGGCGCTTGAAAGCAATTTCAGAACTCCTCTTAAACTTTGGAGCATCTGGAATTCCAGTTTTAAACATTTCCAGTTTCACTTTAAAAGTAATGACAAACTTGTTGCATTGGTTAAAGGGATATTAAGAATAGAACAGAATATAGAATTTAGGCCAAGCACTGGGACCTATGAGGTCAATCAGCGCTGAAAGGGAAATTGACAGTAAAAAGGTTTCAAAGGAGTAACGGGAGGAAAACCTCAAAGCAGTTGCACTATGAAACAATTGTTAGAGAGGGTGGAAAGTCAGGTGGAAGAAAGAGAATATGAACGGAGGTACAGTAAAAGGAATGAAAGAGGTTGCAGCTAGGGGCTGCAGGGACGCGCAAAGACCTTTAATTAATGCCTACAGTGCACCATACGAGGTGCACTGACGGCGCTAACCCCCTAAGGGAAAAAAAAAAGGATATTAAGAGTTACCCCAGTTATTTTCTACAGATCATAGCATAAAACCTCATTGTAAATTATGCCTAAAGATACCATATTTATTATGTACATTACATTTCCTTTGGCATTTCCCTCAACGTGAGATTCTCAAATATATCATTACGGCTCTTGTAAAAGTTCGTAATACTTCATAAGAGAAATTTCTAGCTGCGCCCTTACTCGATTTCATATCATATCATATCGCGTCACGATTTGCCTCTTTTTATGATATTTATTTACGCCATCTGAAGAGTTTGATAAAAATCATTTGAAATTCGGGCGATTATTTTAAATATATTTTGTACATACGTAATGTACCCTATGGGGTCATACTTTACCACGAGATGAGCAGCGACGTGACTGCCATCATGAACACATTTGCAATTTTTTGTTGTTGTTATTCAAGTCTATTTCGGATTAATATCTGAACGAACTCTCACTATATAGTTAGTGTATCTTACGATTAAATTTTTCGCCTAAAAAGTACTCTCCACTTTTGGCAACTGGTCGTTGATAGAACCTGAAATTTTAAGTGTTTCTGCAAAGGATTAGTCTTGGTCAGTCGACAGCGGTAGGCTTCATTCTATTCAATCAGTACCGTTGAAGGTGCAACTGATTAGAGGTATGATTCAAATTAAATTCCGTACATAGCAAAATCTGTTCTCTCGCTCTCTCTCTCTCTCTCTCTCTCTCTCTCTCTCTCTCTCTCTCTCTCTCTCTCTCTCCCTCCTCTTTAGTAGCAACGTGAATGACTGGAAACCCAAGTTTTTTAAAACAACGAAAAGAGAATGTGGCTCTTCAGAAGCATTTCGAAATTAAATTCCGTCTGGATTTCGCTTATTTTAACGAGGACCGAGATTTATCACTAGAAAATGTCGCCTGTGAATATTCCGCTTTTGCCATCAGGATTTATCTGCTGATCTAATGAACTTGAAGGCAATTACTGATGACCTGGAAACGTCGGGTAAAGAACATTCCACAATCAGAATTAGAAGAAAGAAGGAAAAAATTACGGGTTAATAATAATACCCTTAAATGATAACAGTCTGTTTAGGCAGAGTAAAAAGGCTAATTACTCTATTCAGTGTCTAATACATTCCCCGTAGGGGGGTGGTACCGCCAGTGCACTTTATACGGCGCACCGTCGGCATTACTTAAGGTTCTTTGCAGCGTCCCTTCGGCCCCTAGCTCAAACCCCTTTCATTCCTTTTACTGTACCTCCTTTCATACTCTCTTTCTTCCATCTTACTTTCCTCAACGCTCTCCTAACAACTGATTCATAGTGCAGCTGCGAGGTTTTCCTCCTGTTACACCTTTCAAACCTTTCACTGTCAATTTCCGTTTCAGCGCTGAATGACCTCATAGGTCCCAGGCCTTGGCCTTTGGCCTAAATTCTATATTCACTTCAATAATAACATTCAACATAGCTCGAAAATGTTGCTTTTTTGCGAGCGAGGTTATCATTATTGGTGCTCTGGAAGTAAAGTATACTCAAGTAGTAATACAATTAATACAATTGACTCTTGAAGCTGAGAGAGAGAGAGAGAGAGAGAGAGAGAGAGAGAGAGAGAGAGAGAGAGAGACAGAGAGAGAGAGAAATTCATACCCCCAAAATGTGCTGAAATATCCCCTACACTACCTATTTATAAATTTGTTCGAGCGGGACACCCCATCGTCATTCTGTTTACCTAGACGACTGTAATATACAAGATACAGTATTGGATTTTAAATTCACCAGTTTTCGGACACCACAGTAAGTCGTCTTCGTCTGTTTGTCTCACGTTGTATATTTACTGAAGGGCCACGTGGTGGGCTACCACCCCGGTCATTCACCTACTTTTACAAACCTGTCTCAGCGCAGACTCAGACAAGACCTAAAGGACTTTAGGTCTTGCTCTCAGAACTGATGCTGAAAGCCTATAGGGTTCCTAATGCTTCATCTGAGAGGGGGGGAGGTGGTTCACAATACTCAGAGTAGAAGACAGAAGGCCACCTATGGATGAGAAGAAGTGGAAATGCTTTTAATGAAGAGAATAGGGCAGCAGTGTTAACAAAAACGTAATAGCAGCTGTGGAAACGGTATAACAGAAGTTGCAGTGAAAATCATAAGAGTAGTAAATATGTGTATGTGTGTGTGTGTGTATCAAAATCATCGTAAATTTCATGATACTAAAAAGAAAAAGAAAATCTGAAAGGGAAGAACGGAGGGGGATTCTTAAGGATTTCGTGTTGTCCTTTTACCCAGTCCCTGATGAAAATGCATTGATTGCCCTGAAGTGATCTTGTTTTCGTAAAACATTAATCCTACGTCTTGACATGAGAACTTTCAAAAAATATTTCCACTTTCTCTCCCACAAATCAGTGGGGGTATTAGAGATAATGATCTCTTCCCTTCATCTATTGACCTGAGTTTCTAAGGATTAAGAGACTAAAGATTAGAAGATAATCTTCTGCCACATTTCCATACTGATCTGTTTTGTCTTAAGCTGTACAGGTGATCATACGAAAAGATTCCTTGGCATTATTCAAATGACAGTTTGACTCTAAATCATTGTTTCTTAACCTTGGGGGCAAGCCCCTCTAGGGGGGCGTCAGCAATTTCCAGTGGATGCGCGAGCCCTAGGGAAAATTTAAAAATTCTCTTATTATACTCGTTATTCTCTTAATAAAAGCGAGGAACTAATATTCATTTATTTGTAAAAAAAAAAAAAAAATGCAAACGTATCACCTTATAACGGTAGTTTCCTATAGTCTACCACTCTAGTTAGACTCGTTGGGCTAACCATGTTTTGTAATTATTTACCTCCTCCCTATCCCTCGAAACCCCTTATCTTTCTCTTTCTTATTTTCCTTTAAATCTGGGAGAGAATTTTACTCAGATGCAAGGGGGTGGGGGACGTGGAGGGAAGGACCAATTCTTAGGGGCGTGGTAATAAAAAAAGTTAAGAACCACTGCTTTAAATCTTATATTGCGCCAATACAATCTTTAAGCGAGGAAGGCCATTTAGCATATTCATCATAACTGATTACCAAATAAATATGATATACAAATACACTTGTGGCTATTCTTTTTACTAGATAACACGAACCGCTTGGCTTGTTATTTAATTCGAGTTCGAAGTTCCTTGATTAAAGAAAAGAAAGCATGTACTTTGCCTCACCTTCATCCCATGGGGGGTTGACGGGTCGGGAGGAATAGGAATCCCCTGGACAACACCTTGACCCACCCTCCAACCTTCTTGTGACCCATCCCTTCCAGTTACAAGATACAATCTGTTACTGTCCACATACTTTTGAGGGGGGACCGGGTAGTTCTGTTCTGGAATCGTTGCTTATTTCAAGAAATTCTCGAAATTCTATTTGATAAATCGTTGACGAAATATATATATATATACATATATAAATTATGCATGCATATGAAAATGGAAGAATGGCAGATGATAAGTGCATGACAGGCTGACGGCAGCAGTTTAAAAAATCGTCAGCATACAACAGACGAAAGGAAATGCAATCACTCATAAACTGCAAAGCAAAACATATGCAAATTAATATGGTCCAAAAATATATAGCTCTCATATCGAAGACATTGATTTGAGAGCCGTAAAAACAGTGAGATTCGGAAGTAACAGTTTTAAACGAAGATGGAGAAATGCATGAACTGGCAACTCAAAGACCAATAGGGACGAGCATCGTCAAATTATTCCATGACGTAACAGAGCGAAGAATGGTATGATATGGCTCCAGTTAAAAGCATTTGCAGCAAATCTGAAGGGTTGTAACCCAATCATTTTTTTTTTCTCTGAAAGCCTAATTTCTCGATGTTTGGTGAGCTATGGATAAATTTTGTATCAAGTGGAATAAATGTGTAATTAGACAGCAAATGAAAACGAAGGCTACGGAATTTTCCTTTGACATTGTGTTTAAGCTTACACTCTCTCTCTCTCTCTCTCTCTCTCTCTCTCTCTCTCTCTCTCTCTCTCTCTCAATAAAATCCTAACAAATTTCAAATTAGGGTCCAAACAACAGATGTGAAGTAAATAAGTTGCTATTTTCTATTGCAGTTGTTTGGATAAAGGTTTCTTTTAGTTATGTGCGTCGCTGATCTTGTTCTAATTATTGTGCGTCATCTTCATATTATCATTAAAAGAAGAGCTCACAAAATTCAAAGGATCAAGAATGGTTAGACTTTTGACAATTACATTCTACCTTCTAAATACGTTGTGTGTGTGTGTGCACGCGCGCTTATCTTACATTCTTCTCTCTCTCTCTCTCTCTCTCTCTCTCTCTCTCTCTGAGCTTCAAGCAATCAAGTCCTAATGTCTTATTCTAGTGAAGTAAAATATTGTTCTCTCTCTCTCTCTCTCTCTCTCTCTCTCTCTCTCTCTCTCTCTCTCTCTCTCTCTCTCTCTCAAGACAATGTTGAATGAAAGCGCATGAAGGCCGAATTAGTTATTGCAAGATGCACTTTTAACAGTGGAGGAAGAGATTAAACTAGGTTTCAGCTGAACGCTTCCAGTAATGGATGTATAAAAACAGACAGTAAGTCACATCTGACGCAATGTTTAATTGGAACATAAACACAGGGCAAACCCAAAGCAAAAAACTACCATTTATTGCAAACGAACGAAGTCTACTAAAAGCAGAATTTGATCTCAACTGATCCGTTTGTAAACGTGTATCTGTGTATAGCCATTATGTATGGATATATGCACATTTCAATGAATATATGTATACGTCAGTGTTCTTATATACAACTGAACTTACAAATCTATTCCAGAATTTGCCCGGTGCAAAATGTATTTTAGTATGCTGTAGAGGTTATATATTAACCAAGTTGCTAATTTAAAGCACATACTGTTGTTTGAAAATACACAAAGCTCATCACAATGTGTTTTTTTTTCTATAGGAGTATAGGATTAAGGGAAATATACCACTGGGAAGAAACACAATACAATTTAAAAGTTTTGATAACCCACTCTATTGAAAGCAGTCGCCACGATCTTGCCAAATCAACCCATGCTTTCAAGCAAAATGCTCAGTCTGCTTTGTTGGGTAGAGATGAGATCAGATTCTGTTTTATAAGGCGACCATGAACATTGACTTTATAGGAAACAAAGAACAGATGCAGTGAGTCACTTGTTTTGCTGCGCCTTGCAATATCAAGATGCAGGCCTATTGCAACTTCATCAAACTTTCTCCCTGTTGCTTGAAGAAGTGATAAACTTAAACGCGTGACCGTCAGATGACAGCCATGTTTTTGCATAAGCCCCATTAATAATAATAATAATAATAATAATAATAATAATAATAATAATAATAATAATAACAGAAGAAGTCCATCCTTAAGCATACTCAGATAAGAGTTAATTATAATTTTATTGGCTTTGGACCATGATTCCATTTTCTCTCCGGACAAGGCTATTTTATTCTCTAATACGGTTAGATGTGCTCCTGCTTCTTACACAATGCGATCAAGATGTATATCGCCCTGGGCCAACGGTTAGGCTCTTTCTTTTGATTATTTTAACAACAAATTAACAACAAGCTACTCTACACGCTACGAAAAAGTACCGGTAAATTACATACACCGCTGAAACGTATTGGGAAAGAGAAATGAATAAACGGTAACTATCGTTCAAAACTGAGAACAGTCCAGTCAAGAAAGACACTTTCAACTACTGTACGTAGAAAAAAAAAAAAATCTGACCGTTCCTAATTTTACAAACGCGCGTTATTTGATGGCTGAAGATTAATGCATCAGCTAGTATAAAAAATATTTTTCCTAATTTGTAAAATCATCTGGGCAAGACATAAACGAAATCATATGAAATTTGCTAAAATATGCCTAAATCAACCTTTTGTTTAAATTAGAAATTCAACACATAAACACAGAGAGGGAAGGTCTGCTCATGATGGACAGTGACACGAATCTAGAGTATCCAGACTACATACGTACACGCATACATACATCCAAGCAAATCCATACAGCATGCAATATGTTTGTCTTTGTAAGCAAAGATTGTACGTAATCACCAGTGAAGTCATGCCTTAAGCAATGAGTCCATACAATTGACTTATATACAAGATGTTGTTTGCCCCAAACGCATGAATATTTCTTATGTTAGCGTGAACTATGAACGCACATGAAATGCAATGCGCAAATAAGCAACATTTAATAGTTAACACAGAATAAAAATATATAAAAATATAAGCAAAAAAAACACCTTTTGAGGCTTAAAAATATCGTGATAATAGCAACTCCGGGGTCCAAAAGCCGTTAGAAGTAAATAAATTGATGAATATTTTTTTCGTAGATCAAGGACCGTCTCGGGGACACTTTAAACAAGCCCAAGTAAGATGCAGTGATTAAAAAGTCCACTAAGAAAAATTATACTTAATCATGAGAGGCACAAGGAATGCCACTTGCAAGTGATTAAGTTCACCTGGAGAGAAGACAACGAAAGCAGCGGCAACATCATCAATCATAATAAAAATAATAAGATATTCAGTGGGCCACAAAAAAAAAAAAAACCTGCAAGGCTGAGTGATGGGACACTCGAAAGGCCCATTCTACTCAAAAATTGCACTGACTGTTGTCAATCACGAAAGCATGATTAGATTGCCAAAGCAGTACAGTGCTGGGGCACAAAGTTTGTGCACTCAAAGACTTTGTCCACAAAAATTACAAACGAGGAACCACAAACATAACTTCCTAAGCGGAGGTAATAATGAAAATGCCCCTAGGCCGAAATAGAGTTCCCACGTCTCTCGACCAGTTCATTTGAACTTCGTTGCAACACCTGGAGGCCTAAATCGGGAAAGTCCCGGAGTTCTAAAAGACAAGAGACTTTTCTTGGCCTATAGCGTCGTCGATTTTTGAAAGCCTGGAATATTGTTTTACTGATTTCACGGGTACATTAAACACCTCTTAAAATCTCAGTACTGGAAATATGCATAAACAGGAGAGAGAGAGAGAGAGAGAGAGAGAGAGAGAGAGAGAGAGAGAGAGAGAGAGAGAGAGAGAGAGAGAGAGAGAGAGAGAACGCGAGCGCAAGCAGGTAACCGGTACTGTCCAGTAACCTTAACTTGCAACTTGATCTCCAAGGGGAGGACATTTTGGTTTCAAGCAGAAAAAGCTCTGGGCAGTTTTTGTGTCTAGTCAGTAATACAGCCACTCATGAAACGATATTATCAATTGCGAAACAGAGTAAAAAATAAAAATAAATAAATTAAATAAATAAATAAAAAAAGGCCAACAAGCATAGATTCTACGTGGTCTGCCTTTGAAAATGTTGAGGTCAATTTATTGTCCCAATTTAGAGGCCTCGTGGGTTGAGGACGTAGTTCCACATTTTTTGTGTTCTCAAGAAGCTCATTCTTTTACTGGAGTTTTACGACATGCAAAAGTCAGAAGCTTAAGGGCTTCTCCATTTCCATTTAACAAACGAGAATTTACCATAAAACAACGTTTAAACATACTCATAAACTCTTCAACTATTTTTTTTTTTTTTATCTTAACGGATCAGCTTTTAGGGCACTTGGGATTTAGCTATGAGGTCCCTGTTTCCACAACTGTATTAGAATAGAATGGAATATAGAATTTAGGCCAGAGGCCAAGCGCTGGACCTATGAGGTCATTCAGCGCTGAAGGGGAAATTGATAGTAAAACGGTTTGAAAGGTGTAACAGAAAGAAAAACCTCGCAGTTGCACTATGAATCAATTGTTAGGAGAGGGTGAAAAGTAAGTTGGAAGAAAGAGAATATGAACTTAGGTACAGCAAAACGAATGAAAGGGGTTACAGCTAGGGGACGAAAGGACGCTGTAAGGAACCTTAAGTAATGCCTACAATGCGCCACCTGAAGTGCACTGATGGCATTGCCTGCCCCTACGAGGCCAAAATGGTATTGAATATTTGTGAGCATTCCATTTCCCTGTTTTTATTTATAACGTTTTAGTTTGTATTATCCATCATATTTCTTGTCTAGTATTTTTTTCCTTTAACAGCCTCGCAGTAATCACATGAGTGACCGTGCATATTCTCAACCTTTATTTTACTTTGCCTGCTGCCCTCCTGAATCGTCCTCAGACCAACATTTACGTATTTATTTTATTTATTTTTTTGTAAAAGCCTTTGCAAGCTGCTACACGCACCTTTTTGGCTTCTATTTCTCTGCCGATTTTCAATAGAAGAAAAAATCCAACACATTGCATGTCATTCACGAATTCCACTTACGGTAATATTCATTATTAACCTGCCGTACATAATATGAATTCCTGAATCCTCAGATACTTTTCTACACAACTAGTGGTTACTTATTTTCTGACGCTATTATTGCTATAAAATTCATCTCTAAGTTTGGTATGCTTTTCATGTCAGCGTTAGCAAAAAAAAGAAAAAGAAAAAAATGGCCTTTGTCAGCCACCTGACGAAATTCTTGCTGTCGTGTCTGATAGGTAATTATGAACTTGACTACTTCCCCTAAAGGAACAGATGGTATGTCCCTGGAAAGAGTCAGCCTTGTCCAGAAATATCTAGTTTTATACATTTCAAGGAATGCAAGAAGGGATATCCTGCTTGCCTGTCTAGTTTTATACATTTCAAGGAATGCAAGAAGGGATATCCTGTTAAGAAGGTTTCAGTGCAAGAAGGGATTTCAAAACGTCATCAAAGTTTTGACGCAAAATCATTTTGAAATTACACACACACGTGTTAAGAAGGTAGTTTTCAAAACGTCAAGTGTCATTTTTGAAGTTAATATGGTCGTATACCCATAATAAGACCGCGGCTGCCTTCTCTTTACAAAGCTCTAGGGAGCGTTCACAGCTTTATTTCAGCCAGGTCGCCTCCTATCGAAAACTTCCACAGTACAAAAGTTATTCCAGGCCCTTTAAACCACGCAAAAATTCACTTACCTGGTCAGTTACGTATACTGTTGTAGAAAGTGTAGAATTTGGAGCTGGATAATTTATTTTTTGAACTGCTGGAGGTCTTATTGGGTCAGAGAACCTCATAGCCCAGGCATGAATGAAACGGGAGAACTTATCTTAATGCGGCCGTACATTCAAGAAATGAAATAACCTTCACGCTTCCTCTCTTTACTTGAGCTCCATACCTGTTCCTCCCGAAGTTGGGGTGTGGGCTGCTATTAAGTTTCATTTTTAAACGCCAGACCGCCCGATCGGTACACGTGCGGACACGTATGCAAGCAGACTACTAAAACATACATGTAAACAAAGTAGAATATGCTCCGAAGTTTCTTCCGCGCAGCCGAGTTTTCTGTACAGCGTATAACCAAGGCCACCGAATATAGATCTGTCTTTCGGTGGTCTCGGTATAATATGCTGTATGAGCCACAGCCCATGAAACTTGAACCACAGCCCGGTGGTGGCCTGTCCTAAGACGCACAGCTTCCGCGCAGCCGAGTTTTCTGGTGGTCTTTCGGTGGTCTCTGTCCTAAACCACAGCCCATGAAACTTGAACCACAGCCCGGTGGTGGCCTGTCCTATGTTGTTGCCAGACGCACGATTGTGGTTAACTTTTAATAAAATAAAAAGTGCTGAGGCTATAATTATAGAGGGCTGTAATTTGGTAATTGGAGGGTGGATGATCAACATATCAATTGCAGCCCTCTAGCCTCAGTAATTTTTAAGATCAGAGGGCGGACAGAAAAATGTGCGGATGTACAGTAAAAGCCGGCACAATAGTTTTCTTTTACAGAAAACTAAAAATGTGTCGAAGTTTCTTCAGTGCAATCAAGTTTTCTGTACAGCGTATAATCAAGGCCACCGAAAATAGGGCTAGCTTTCGGTGGCCTCAATGTAATGCTGTATGAGCCGCAGCCCATGAAACTTAAACCACGGCCTGGTGGTGGCCTGTCCCATATCGTTGCCAGATGCACAATTAGGGCTAACTTTAACTTAAATAAAATAAAATAAAATAAAAACTACTGAGGCTGGAGGGCTGTAATTTGTTATGTTTGATGATTGGAGGGTGAATGATCAACATACCAATTTGCAGCCCTCTAGCCTCAGTAGATTTTAAGATCTGAGGGTGGATGGACAGACGAAGACAGCACAATAGTTTTCTTTTACAGAAAACTGAAAATGGGCGCATTGTTAGAACCTAAATTTCCCACCGGTCAGCACTAACCTAACCTTCATATACATGTTAAATTAAGAGTAATGAAGAACGACAGAGATCATTTCATCTACACCAGAATCCCCTCTTCTTATTTAGATTTAGTCAAACTCTGCGCTTTTCTTCACGCTTCACTGTACTTTAATTCTGATCTCTTTCGTTTCTGTTAATTTTAACTTATCTTTGCAACAGTGCCATTCATCTCAATCTCCATATTCAAATCGTTTTCAGTAATGTAGGCAACAGACTTATTAATGTTTACTCTACAATTTTTTCTTAAACGAAAATAATAAATATCCCTTTTTGGCATAATTAATTAGATCATGAAATGGATGCCTTCTTTGCACTCTGATTTTGCCAAATATTTTTTATTAATATCTGCATATATCTACAATATATACATTGCAGATTTCGTTTCAGTTCCACGCTAAAATCCAATAAATTTAGCTGCGTACATTGCAAACTTCGGCAGATTTATATATTTTTATAACTACTGTTAATGTCTCTGGTTCGAGTAATGCCTTAAATACAGTTTGTGAGGTCAAAGAAGACAGAACTGGGTACTGATTGATTTATTACCTGGGCATAAGGTATACATAGCAGCGTGCAGACGGAAAAGTGGTGCCCGAGCCCAGGTCTCAATGACCCGCATGCTGAGTGAGAGCAATTTGTGTGAGTTAACAGTCAATCAAATAACAATAACAAGATAGATGCGATACATGATCGTAATTAATGGGTAAAGAAGACGTCTTTACAAGTACTCCCCCACTCCCCAAGACAATTATTATGAAATAATGATTGGAAGATCTGTTTAATGTTAATCAAGGTATCTTCTTGGGAACAGGAACTGACTCCAAGTTCTTGATATCATGTGTTTGTGGGGCGGTTTCGACTGCTGAGTCGACCGGCGGTTTTGCCGACCAGATGACATCCTTAGCGCGGCCCTTGGGACATACTCGGCCTCGTTTCGGGATGCTGACTTCTTCATCCGAGGTCTTGTTTTGTGGAGGAATTCTGGGATGTCTGCCAGTTTCCTCCGGGTTCCGCTGTTCATTAGGAAGGCTGGCTTTAACCTGTCGATAGATATCCAATCTTCCCACCCATGGATGTTGCAATGTAGGCCTTGGATGTTCTACTGACGACTCGGTATGGTCTGGTCAAGGGTGGGTGTCGTTCCTCATGAAGACATGTGTACAGGTTTTAAGGCCTTCTGGGCTGAAGTTATGGGTCCTGTCCGTGAAAGTCTTCTGGCAATTTCTCTTAGTCTTGGAAGGGGTGTATCTGGGTCGTCCTGTTCCATGGGGAAGAATTCTCCAGGTATGGCCAATGCTTCGCCATAGACTTTCTCTGCAGGACATTCCTCGTCGTTTGCCCTTGGTGTGGTGTGGAGACCCAGCAGGACCCAGGGCAGCTGCGCCTTCCAATTCTCGTCAGTAAAACATGCCATCAGAGCTGCTTTCAATGAACAGTGGGTCCTTTCCACCATACCGTTGGCTGCAGGGTTGTATGCCGTCGTACTGTGAAGTCTTGTCCTCATCAGGTGTGCCAGGGAGACCCAGAGTTCTGACAAGAATGCTGGGCCCCTGTCTGTAGTTATATCATCCAGCACACCGAAACGGCTTATTCAACTTGATAGTAGGGCTTCCGTGCAGGCGCTTGTTGATGCTTCTATCATTGGGGTTGCTTCCAGCCATCTTCTGGAATGGTCTATGATTGTCAGGAGGTATCTGGTGCCCCCTGATTGCTGCAGAGGTCCTACAACGTCTACGTGGATGTGCCTGAAACGCCGTCGTGGTTGAGGGAAGTGTCCGATGCCTGATTCCTTGTTCCTTGTGATCTTACTTGTCTGGCACGGTATGCAGTTCTTCGCCCATTCTCATATGTCCTTCCTGACCCTGTGCCACACAAATTTCTCAGTTGTTGTTCGTCCTGATGGATGGGACAGCCCATGGATGATGTTGAATGCCAGCTTTCTTCGTGATGCAGGTATCAGGGGGTGTGGGCAGCCTGTGCTGGTGTTGCAGAGAAGTGTCGATCCAGATTCACCCATTGGCATGTCTTCCCACTTCAGTGTGGTAAGTGCTGTGCGGTAAGCTGCCGTTTCCGGGTCTGCGGCCTGTTCCTTTGCCAGGTCTTCGTAGTCTGTGCCCAGGTGGACTGAATTTATTTCAATTCTTGATAGGATATCGGCTACCAGGTTCTTCTTGCCAGGAAGTAACTGATGGTGCACAAGAATTCGGAGATTGCAGCCAGGTGCCATTGCTGTCTTGCCGACCATGCTTTGGCAAAGGCTGCCTTCATCTGTTCAATGACCTTTCTGTCAGGATGGTGAAAGGGCTGCCCAAATCAGTGCTGTCACATGGCTTCCCTTCAGCACTTCTGGTTGAATGCATGCATGATGAGGGCAATAACCGGCCGCTAAAAATCAAGTCGGGTAGTAGTTGACCATATCTGCCAAGGAACTCCTGCAGGGACTTGATTGTTTTGGTGCTGGAAAATCTTGATATGCATCCACCTTGGTGGCCATGGGGCAGACACTTGTCTGTTCAAACACCTTTGCTGTGGGGCTTCTACCTTCTCCAGTGCGAATCTGACCCTTCAGCACTCAATTAGGGGATGCTCCTGAAGGCATTTCCAGCATAAATCATCAGATGTGACCCAGGTGCTCCTGCAGGGACCTGGAGAAGATGCTGGATGTCCTCCATACACCTTGGAGGCCATGGGTACACTCCCCAAGATGCTGTCCCAGGAAGTCTACCTGGAATGTCTGACGACCAATCCGTTCCTGAGGCATTTCAGGGCAGCTTGGAAAGTGACCCAGGTGCTGTCCCCGGGGACCTGGCGTGATGCTGGCTGTCTTCAGAACATCATCGGGATGTACTCCCCAAGATGCCTGAAAATAAGGCGCATGAATGCAAATCCATTTTTGTGAATATCTTGGCCCGAAGGAGGGCTTCTGTTAGGTCCTGCATGTTTGGCAGGGGATAGTGGTCTGGTGTTGTCACTAGGTTCAGCCGATGATAGTCCCCACAGGACCTCCAGGAACCGTCTGGTTTCTTCACCGTGTAGAGGGGGGATGCCCATGGACTTGATGCCTTTTTGCAGATACCCATCCTTTCCATCTCGGTGAACATTCATTTAGCATCCTGGAGTTTCTTGGGAGGCAGGCGGCGGAACTTGGCATGTGTTGGCGGGCCTGTGGTGGTGATGGATGCCGTGCTTGGCCTGGGTACCTGGCACCTGATGCAGTTCTAGCTTGAAGACATCTGGGAATTTGTGCATGAGGGCGCCGTATTTGTTCGATGAGATGGAGCATACAGCAAGCATTCCCAGTCTAGTGGAGAGCAGTCGGGAGCGGCAGGTTCCGGTATCCAGCAGGCGTTTTTGGCCAACGTGTACCAGCAGTCTGTGATGTGCGAGGAAATCGGCACCCAGTAAGGGAAACTTGACATGAGCGATGACGAAGGACCATTCATATTTATGGCCCAGGATGGATATTCTGAGGGTCCGAGTTCCGTAGCAGCAGATGGGGCTTCCATTTGCGGCCACTAGTGCAGCTGCGGTGCCGGACATGTGGTCGCCGTCCTCCCTCAACGGCAGAAATACCAACTGTATAGCCCCTGTGTCTATCAGCATCCATCGTCCCGATCTGGCGTCATGGATGAAGAATCCTAGTGGCTGGGGTTCTCTAAGGTTTGTGGCCACTGCTGTTATGGGTGGCCGCCTTTCTAGTTTTTTATGAAAGAACAGGGGGCTCTGCAATTCTTTGCGTCCTTTCCAAACCTCCAGTGGAAGTAACACCAGGCTGGATTTGTCCTCATCTTCTGCTGCTGCGGCGGCACCTTCTTCCTGTATACCATGTTCGTGTCCCCCTCTTCGGCTTTTTCTGCTACCAGGCTGTAGGTGTTGCGGCGTGCCTGGATGCCTTGGTGGAGTTGTGGAGTTTGTGTGCGACGCTCACCAATTCGTCCATCGCAAGCTCATCTGCTTCCATGATTTGTGCCCTCACCTCCTGTGGAAGGTGCCGCAGGAAAATTTCCCGCGATAAGCTGATCTCCTTCCTCCGTTTGTCTGAGTCAAAGCCTGGCAACATCAGGAGACCTTGTAGTTCGTCCCAGGCGTCCCTCAGTAATGCATTCCCCAGGGGCTGGTTCATTAGGTCAAGGGCACGTTGGGCTCTCTCTGGGATGGGCATGGAGTATGTGTCAATGAGTTTCTTTTGTAGGTCTTCATACTTCAATTTGCCCAGCTGCGAGTCCAACCATGGGGTGATTCTGTTGAAGACCTCCTCCGGCAGCGTTGTCATGGTGATGTCCAGTTTGGTTTCCTCGTCCGTGGTTTTAGCTACCTGGAAATGCATGTCTGCCTGCAGGAACCAGGATGTGGTATTTTGTTGTGAGAATGGTGGCAGTTTCACCGCCTGGCTTATTACTACCTTCAAAGACGAGAGGGGGATGCAGAGGATCAGTGTCTCCTCGGAACGACTTTCTACCTCAGTGTCAGACATTTTGCCTCACGCCAAAACGCGAAATAAGCGCCGTATTTAGTCCCGTTAATGGTGTTTGGGGCTCGTCAGAAGTCAGAACTATACGCCGTATGGTTCCGTTAATGACTTCTGAATACAGTCGACATGAATCATAAATGGCAGGGCCAACCGTTCGAGAATGCCAGAACGTACTTGAAGAAGGTACGCCGTAACTGTTAGTGACGTGGGTGTTCTTCGAGGAAGGAGCTTTCAGAGGTCTAGACTTTTCCCTGTATGGTTCTGTTAAAGGCTCTTTGATGGTAAAGTGGCTGCAGTGAGTCCGTTAATGGCGAAGCCAAAACCGCTGTGTTTACCGTTGCTCCTCGGGTCACCAGTTGTGAGGTCAAAGAAGACAGAACTGGGTACTGATTGATTTATTACCTGGGCAAAGGTATACATAGCAGCGTGCGGGCGGAAACGAGGTGCCCGACCCCCGGTCACCGTGACCCCCACGCTGAGTGAGAGCAGTTTGTGTTTGTTAAGTCAATCAAATAACAAGAGACAATGTACATACAATGATAAAACAAGGCTAGGAAATTTTACATATAAATATATACACGAGATTCTTGCTGCGTTTATAGATGCGATATGTGATTGTAATTAATGAGTAAAGAAGATGCCTTTACAATCTTAGCTCTCACTTGGCTGGCCAACTATGGCAGGTATTTTTTTGCAATGTCATTAATATTTCTTATCAGTATAGCATGCAACGAAGACCAATACCCTAAGGGACATCATTTTCCAGTTTGCATGTAATAAGTAGACATTATATGCACAGTATTTTGAATCTGCGATCAGTGAAGAAGCTCTTGTGAATACTGTATTGCAAAGTGTCAGAAGTTTTTTATTAATATAATATCACCAAGTTAAATTTTGTGGAAATATTACCATAATCAAATTTTGATGAAGAAAGTTGTTTTATATAAAAACTTTTGCAGATAAGATCTTCAAAACAGGCTGTAGCATCATATGCCCTTTGATTACTGAAGACCACAGTTGTTTGCCATCCATCCCAGTCATATTGTAATTTTGTGTATGATGATACAAACAATATTCAAATTTATGCCACTTCATCAATGAAGCATCCACCTTAATGGGAGAAAAAGAAGAAACAAGAGCTTACAATTTCACAGCAGAGTTGGAGTGTGTGCAAAATCAATGCTGAAAAGGGAATTTAGATGGAGACCACTGAACAAAAAGACTCTGCAAAAGCTCTTTAGTAATACAGGCAAACGCAACATGCTGGCTACAGTGGCATTCTGTAGTACAGGGTTTGAAAATTATCACTGATAAGGACCAGTGTAAAAATTAAAACTGCCAGTGTTTATATTATAAAAGTTTTATTCCTCTTCCATAGAAATTTTAAAACCTCTCATCCTCTGAAGTAAAAAACTTATCTAAATCATAAATCTAATTCTTCATACATAAACCTATTTACAATATTAGACAGATTGAAAAATAAATACAAAGTAAATGAACAGGGTTAAGAAAAATATTTTATATTGATGCTTGGTCATCAAGACACAGAGGTAATAATTAAATGTGAAGTTATTCATCTGTACTTGATTAATAAGTGATAATTCATAAAATAAGAGAATGTAAATTCTCAAACACATAATGCATTAAGATGAAAGTTCATGTACATTACAACAATCTCATCATTTTCATTATCATCAGTAAAAAGTTTTACCAAACCATGAGTTAATATTCCTAACTTCCTTTATTGCTGGTTGGGTGAGTTTGTTCTTAATAAATATAGTAACCTCCCTCTCAGGTGATAATGGATCCAAGGAAGGATCAGACAACAGCAAAGTACAAGGGAATAAACGTATGCTTAGGTCACCCCAAAACCCTAGGTTATCCTGGCCTTATTCCTAGGCAACCCTGTGGGAACAAAAACTTACAATACCCAAAAACCCTGGGTTGACATGGCCATATTTCTAGGTAATTGTATGGAAAAAAATGTAGAATTCACAGAGCAATGAGCATTATTGGACTATAGTATGAAATAAAGCAATAAAACCATATTATACTTGAAATTTACCCAGAAACTATTATTCTGTGAAACAGTTGGAAATTTGTAAGTGATGCGTTTGTCCACTGTCCTTATAAGAGTAGTTACTAGCTCTATATCTCCCCAAAAGAATTCTATTCATACAATTTAAGAAAAACATTAATACGTATATATAATTTAATCCTGTACGTGTCTGTGAGTATGCCAATTTAAGTAAGCGATTACACTGCCAAGCTTATACTAATTGTAGATTACCCAGTATTTTTTACTCCAATATTTGGCAAAACAGTTATCAGCTATTTAATGGTTTCAATTTGCAACTTAAATATTTTGGTTTAGAGTGTATTGAACATATGCAATCTGATAGTGATGTTCTGTTGATGCCTGATCAAACATTATACTGTATCTCTTTTGAGAGTTGCAGTGGATTCTAAATACCTCTTCACTGTTTTATATCAGTTCTACATCTTAATTACTTCAAAGAGTTGCAACATACAGATTTTATTGCTGTTTGCACTTATTTTTTTCATACCTATGTTTTCATTGCTGACTAATTTGGCCAAGGTTAATAGAGCTGTTTTAGTTCAGGTTGAAGATTAGAGTTATGCGATTCACTATTTTGTTTTCTTCGCCAATTGGTTTGGTTGAGACTATAAGATATTGTTCTTCAGTCTTGGATTTAAGATTTAGATATTATCACTGTTTATTTTAGGCTAGGTTTTTGTTTCTCTCTCTGCACTTATGTTTATCTCTTCCCCTTTCAAAATTTTTCTTTTTTTGCAAATAGATTTTTTGGATGGATCACTCAAACCTATTACTTTCAGTCAGTTTTAATTTTGCTTCTTTCATGGTCATACATATTCTATCCTGCAAAATCATGATCTCAGTTGCATGTGAAAAAGGTAGTCTTGGATCTAACGCAGTGTTTTTTGCCACCTCTGACACATTTTGGAGGACCATAGTTGCAGTCTGCAGTGTATATTTTGAATGATTGTTACATTTTTCACCAGTAGGACCACACCTATTGATTTCACAGTACTGGAGTTCCTAATTTTCCCCAGACATTGATTTTTGTGGACAGATTTTGCTTACTAAAATTAATTTTTTGCCACTTTAAGCAATGTATTTTTATTCCCTTCTACACTGTTTATGGTGTTGTCTAGTAACTTTAATGGTTTTGTCATCAATTACAGTACTGTTACTTTCTGCAGTTTTGTGACAGCATAATATAGGTTTTAACATTTCTTCAATGCAAACGCGAAGGAACTTGACAGTTGACACCTAGGCCTATTGGTCTGCCTCGTTGCCACCAATTCCTTGTTTGCTATTTTTACAGGTTTCCAGCTGGCACCAGAAGATTTATCCATAAGTTAAGGCCGCAGGTTTGTTGGCTATGAAAAATACAAATTGATTAAAAAATTTGTCATTTTTCAAGCTTAAGTGAGGTACACAAACCTTGACCATTTATCATTCCCAAAAAGCAAGTGAAAATGGATGCAGTCCGAGTCTTTTCCCCCATCATATGATGCCAAAGCTATTAATTTGTTTGTTGTTGAATCTTGGATATGGGGACATAAGATGAACCTGATTTCATGCATTGGTTGTCAACAAGTAAGGGATATAGATTAGTCATTATAAGACAGTTTTTAAAATCTTATTGAGGTAATTTCCTGTCCGTCATGACGTTGCTGTTCAACTGACAGTACAGCAGTATTAGACCCAGCATAATCATGATTACTTCACATAAAGCTTTCACCTTGCTTGACCATGTCAGCCACAATACTTGAATTTTAAGGGTAAGAATAAAGTATCTGCCATCTAAACTCACCTTCTTCACTGTGGTAGGAGTGATCAAAATAATTTTCAGTGCCGTGCATTGTTAAACAGGAAAAGGTTAGTTCAGAAAGCCTTAGAAGAAAATATACTGTAGAGTTGGAAGGAGACAAGAAAGCTTTAGCCAGGTAGTTATTCTCCAAAGTGCCCCCACCCCATCCACAACGAGGGCTAAGAGTCTGGGGATTATTAGTGATGGGAAACGGCACCTCTCTGTGGGACTTTTGACTTGGGGATCTCTATAGGATGAGGTTCCGTGTTTTTTAGTTCACCCTTTTCCATACACGACTCCATCTAATGGAGCTCGCTCTGGGGGTAGTAACTCCAGCATTTCATTTAGCTTTCTCTGGTATCTAGCAACGGATTACCTAGAAATAAGTGCTGAATGGACTTTTTCACTGGCTGACACGGTCCCCTCTCCAGAAATAGATTTTTCCTTTGTCAAAATCCCTTAATTGAAGAGAAGACTGAAGTACAATTTTCAAGGCCATCAAATTTTACTGTTTATGACATTTTTGAAATATAAAGTTTCATTATAATTTCCATGAATGGCTCATTGCAAGGAATGTTATGAACCTATAAAGTAGATTTACAAATACAAAATATAGACCATGGTCACAATATAATACTTAATAAAGCACTCAAAACTTTGGTATATCACCATTCAAGCATAAAACTCATATTAAATGAACAAAGATGAATTCTCAGCACAACAGTTAAATAGCATACAGAAACTACTTCACATATAAAAATTACCACATTATGCTGATAACATTAAAATTACTATTAACCATGATAGCAACTAAGCTATCATGTACCCACATATTTCTACTTAGGGCAAACAAGCAATTTTGCTAAATATGCCCTAAAGTAAACCATACATTTCCATACATTACATACTATTATACACATGAATGTGAGCATTACCTTGTAGAACTTGACCTAGGCTACATGAATAGAAAAAATAATTCAACCATTTGAGAGGTATATGTAATACATCAAATCACAGAAATCTATGTTTAACAGCAGCATCCTGCAGTAGATCCTATTCTTTTGGATGAATTAAAAGTAATGAAATATTTCTGAATGCCATAAAGTACAAAAAGTTCTATACTCTAGGGAAATTTGACTATTTGTATTCCAAATATTGCACGTTTGAAGATGATAATGCTGTTTCCCTCACGATAACAAAAATAGTGACCCCAGACCTGATGAGTTGCTAAATATAAACATAATACAGTGTGTATTATTAAATTTTATTATATCTAGTCCAGTTTGTTTTTTATTAAAGAAACAAGAACCACTTTAAAGCAAGCACTAATGGCAACACTGACCTTCTTTGGCTGCATAAGCCTTTGACGAGTGGCCTATCTCATTCAAGTAGATGTTGCAACAGATCACACTGACTACTAAAGCAGTGAGTTCTGGGGCATTTAAAAAGCCTAACTTTCAATGTGTGAAATTTTACCAGTATACATGAGAAAACCTCAAATCAGCTTTACTTCAATTAACTTTGCCTTATTGCATCAAACTATACTTCAACATGTATCCCTATTAATGAGAAGACAATTTGTCTGACAGGTCTACCAACATGAATCAAGAGACATTAAGCACATATTTAACATGAGTGTAGGAATATAATGATACTGTATATGACAATTTCACAAAATTATTGTCATTAAAAACTTACATATAATGATGCCCAATCTAAGTTCAGCTTCCAGTGAATACTTTGATATATCTGTATAAGACAAAAAAAAAAAAAAGGCCCAAAACTTTGAAGTCTTTGGGCTATGAATTTTGACAACCATTCAACTGATTTGCCTTTAAGTTGTCCAGAAGTCTTTACAAAACCTTTTTCCAAAATAATGTATGTACAAAAATAAAAATGGACACTTTTCAAGAATCACTTGGTGCCTTAGCACAAGATTTGTTCAATCTTTAGAAGGTTCTTACATATTTAATGATCAAAAACTAAGAATTTCTACACCTACTTTAATACCATTTTCCATTTACCTAATGGTACTTCAACATCCAGTTTCAGTGTGCTTCTAGAGTACAGTACTTGTGCATAACTATAATTACACCATTAAAAAATTATCATCTATGAATATGTGAACATGGTCACAAATAAAAGTGATGTTTGGAAGTTCAGAATATACATATAAAACATTTAATTTAGTGAAATATTATATTTCATAAGTTTTCAACATGTACTGTATAATATACTGTACCACTGAGCCCCACTTCCAAACTCTATTCCATAGAGATCATCCATGGTATTTGTTCTCACATGAAAGGTGAAAACTGAAGCAAAGTAAAGTTAAATTTGACAGCTAGGTAGGGATAACCAAAGGAAATGGATTCAAAATAATTAGAAAAAGACAATGCAGCTAGGTGCTGCAAGACATGCCATGCAAGGCATGCTAAAAGCATTACCCCTTTACACATTCCAAATGCATGTTGTCTTAAAATTATACTGAGACAGAGAGATATACTGTACTTATAGGAATGCCTCAACTTACATCTTTTTTTAATACCATATGAATAAAATTGCACCTTAAACAGTTCCTCCTGAAGTTTTCTACACATTCTATGAAAGAATAATACAGAAGGATCCCACAACCATATCGAAAAGTTCACGAGCAGTAGGGGAAGAAACTTCATAGGTCTATGTCTGAAAAAGAAAGAGTAAAATTCTCAGGGTGTTTTATTAATTTCTTAAAACAAGTCTAATCTTGTCATACTACACAGTCATAGTACTGCAATACTACAGAGTTTGCTAGATCACAGAAAGTTCTCAGGCTTCCATAAAGCTAATCTATTTACCTGTACCAGTTAGGACCAACTTAATATTAATGAACAGTAATAAAAATGCTAAAATTAACCACTTACCAGTACTGTACTTAAATTACAGAATGTTTGGGATGTCTCTGAACAGGTAAACTTTAGGATATGAACTCTAGAGCCACTTAAATTTTTTGCAAATTTTTATAGAATAATTTATCATATCTTAGTACTGTACATTCTGTTTGTAAACTATTAGTATTATTGTCATCAGAATTACAGTAATTTAAATTTATACAGAAATAATCATGGAAAAGGACTGGTTTTCTGTTAAAAAATTTTTTTTTTTTATCCTCACTGTAAGTGCAATATATTCCAATTTTGTTATCCAGTTGTACAGATAAAAATAGTGACTCAAAGCTACATAAAATGTTGAAATTACAATCAGTTGAAAATCCCTGTTAACGTAGAGTTGTAAGAAAACCTACCCATATATGCGGGGTCAGAAACACGTTGACATCAACAACAACAACTTAAATTTCTATGATCTTGCAATAACGTCTTGTGTTAATACAAAACGAAATTGAATAGACACTGCCATATACTGAAGAACAAGGACATACAAGGCAACCTAAGGCATTCTCATAACAATTTGCATACTCATAAGCTAACCTCATCAGCACATGAAAATCAACTGAGCTTGGTATACAAGAAAGAGGGGTGGCAAAACTGAAAAATGATAAGAGGCTTTAGAGCTGATGCTGTAGGATAAAGTTCAAAACCAGTCTGTTACAAAATTCTAAAACTATTAACTTCATCTATGAAAACTGCTTATTACTGTGACTGTGCAATGACCTTGTAAAACAAAAACCAATATTGTACAATAATCAATTGCCATGACTATACACCATTTTACTTACTAATGCATGCTTGTTAAATTACAGTATGTATTGCTCGTTATTAGTACAGTATTAACTAGTAAACCTCTTGAGTACAAGATATGAGAAACCATGCTATGAAGTAATTATCCAGTGTGGGGTAAGGAAACAACAGTTGCAATATTGTTCACCTACAGAATACCTGAAACTACATTCAATGCCCGAGATGCACAAAACATTTTAGCTCATAGTTATATTCATGGATTCCACATCTTCCATATTTAAACTACTCAAGAGTAAAAGCTGCAGTACTGTCATTACTGTACACACTAAAATCCTACGTTCCTAAGGACAGAATAGCTGAATGGTCATCTTTACTAATCACATTATTGGAACTCTGTTCCATGCCATTGGAAAAAAAAAATTAAAATTAGGGACAAAGGAAGCCAGCTGTCTGCACCTATGAATTCCATGGATATTAGCAGCATTCTAACACTGAATGAAAAATATTTTTACTTGAACTTTTAGAAGTTTATATCAGCATATGAGGCTATAAAATACAAGAGGTAAGTTTCCCAAGTGCCACTAAGCAGAAATAGGCACTTACTTCAGTAAAACCAGCAAATACTTACCACAGAACTGTGCTCACTGGCATTAGTCCACTTGTTACAAGCCACTCATACCTTTGCCTAGCCACAAAAGGAACACATGAAAGCTATTTGGAGTAGGCAGTATACAATCAGATCAAATTTTCAGCATTCAAATGTCACATATAAAGACGAGTAAATGCACAAAAATGACATTAACAATCTGAATGAGATCTCAGAACAGTTCATTCTGGATGGGACTCTTTTAATCCTGCACCTCTGTCTCAAAATCTGTATGAACACCTGAGAGTTGACCAAGCATTGTATATTCATGCTACAACAAAGTATTTGTTCTGTCACAAATCTGTTAGTCATATACAGGCTATTCATGGGCCTTTGGATGTCTCAGGTACTGCAGTCTTAGTCAACAGACAGAAGAAAATCAGTAGTAGTACCACCCATGCACCTACTGGATACATTGGTCCAAAGCAGGTAACAGTCTCATTTTGTGCGTTTGCAGCACTTTTAACAGCTGAGGAGACTTCCTAGGCTGATTTTTAGTTACTGCAAGATTGCCTGCAGACTATTCTTCTTATTACTTAATTCTTCTGTTTATTTAATCCATTTCACTCGTTTGCCTCGTAGTGTTCATTAACTGGGTTTTACGCATGAACAAGTAAGTGTATTTTTTATCTGGTTCGCTTTCCTGAATGTCTGGTTCTTGTTTTCAGGATTTATTTGTAATTACCCTTGAGGTTTTGAGAACAAACCCGTCTTCTCTGAAGGCTGGCACTAGCTCTAATGTTTTCTTGATGCATTTTTTTTTTATTTGCGGGTTCTCTGGTGTAGGTACATTAGGCTTAGTGTTTAATATGAGTAGAGATAGCTGAGACTTACAGTGGGCACATAAGGATTGTACTACTTTGTGCTGTAGAAACTTTGGCAACGACAAAGAAAATGGAGGCTATTGAAAAGGTGTAACCATAGAAAGTTTAAGACTCATGACTGGAGTACAGTATACTGAAAAGATTGTATTACAAATGAGGAGTTGGTGGAAAGATGTGGTATCAGGGGCTAGAAAATGGAAAGATGTGGTATCAGGGGCTAGAAAAGAGACCAAGATCTCTTAGATTGAGATGATTTGGACATGTGATGAGAAAAGATGAGGACCAGTTAATTAGAAAAGCTGTGGATATGGTAGCAGAATGAACACCAGGAAATCATGCATAAAGAACACAGATGAAGACCTAGACCCAATAGGAGTTCAGGCAGAAAGGTCACAGGACAGAGAAGAGTAGGGGTTAAGTCATTTTGTCTGCTCCCATAAAAGCTGATGCAAAAATGTTTAAGATGATAATGTTTGACATTGATTGGGTAAAGAAACAATTCTTGCATTAGGTGCTATTCATGCTAGCTGACATTAGAGCTGTTGCATATAGTTACTTGTGACTAGTTTGGTCTCTATTGCATAAAAAGATTAAGTTGGCTTTTCTTACCATTCTGCACTTTTTCCAGTTTTGTATTTAATTCTGGTTTTTTCCTACCAAAGCACTAGCAAGCAAATAAAGTTTGATTGTTACCTCTGACAAAACTGACAAAATTTTCTTCCTGAAAATTAAATATTTCATTGCAAGGCTATTATCTGTGTAGTATTAACTTGATTTAAGAGACCACATATGGTGACATTTGTTACTTGTTACCAAAACCAGCTGGTTTCCTGCAATTTTAAAAGGATACATTTTTCACATCTGTTCTGCATTTAATTAAAGTACCTGTATTTTGTAAGAGATGTATTATTAACCTGTTACTTTTTTCAGGTATTCATTATTGAACATCCAGGATGCACATTCTCACAGTCGAACTCAAGATCCTCAAATCAGCTTCCTGATTTGGTTTATAAAGTTATAGGAGAGCCATCACTAACATAAATTGTTGCCAGATACTGCCATGCTATTCATGTACCAAGAGTGATTTTTTTATGCATTCACTTCCTTTTCATCTCCAAATAACTCTCAGTCCCTCTTAATTTCTAATTTTTAGAGTTAGTTACTCTTGTTACCTCAATACTTCATTTGTGTTGTTTGTTGTTCATAAGCCTATTTTCATGTTCATCACGTTATATCAGGGCCACCTAGTTTTGCTATACAGCATGTGCTTGTGGTCGTATCTCTCTCTTACCTTATTGTAACTTCAAATCCAATGTTTTCATTCATTTGGTAAGGGATCCCAAAATTTATGAAATCCTTAGTCCATCCAAAACATATCGTAAACTACTTGTACGTTCTTTTTTCTCACACACAAATGGCATCAGTGACCTTAGTAGCTGATGCCAGAACAATCACAGTAATTAATTAACTAATCTCACACACCATAAATTTTTTATACTGTAGTTCTGTATCAGATACTTTCAACATTATTATAAATACTGTAAAAGTAAAACATACAGTTCAGGATAACAATAACAATGCAACTACTGCAATTAGTAGATAACTAATATGTAACATGTTCTCTCAAGAAAAACTTGTTTGATGTTATATTTTATTGTAATTCATATGTCTCACTACTTTTACTACCTTTACGAGCCAAGCAGAGGTCAATGGTTTCCATGCAGTAGTGGTAAGTTTTGTTCTGAGTGTGCCACCTCAATGTTTTGCTCTTGGTGTTTCTGAATGGGTTAACAGATGTCTTGATTTTGAAATACTTTTCAAATAACATTTGGTCGCGTAGATGAAAGTCGAGCTGGCAACTTTCAGTAGTGAACTTGTTGGAGGAACAGAGCTTCATCCCAACTGTGACTAGTGATAGGGATACACTTTGGGACATATTGGACCTAAAACTTATAACTTATAATGCTGTATATGTTTACCCCTATCCTGACTGCTTAAAAATTTTGTCTTCAACCTTTATTTTTACATGAGTACATTTATGAGTGCATGTTACTCTAGCAAGGAACAAAAATGGGAAATCCTATCCAATAACAACTCAGGCTACTGGTCATCAAAATTTTTACCTGATTTCCTCACAATGAGAGAGGTTGAACTAAGGTGTTATGTACACTGGTAAGCTATTTTGAGATTTTGCAGGATTTTAATTTAGCATGCATTTATTTTATTGATATTTTGCTGTTTACATTAATACTAACATTTGAAAATTAGTAAATCATTAATATTTGAAAATTAGTAAATAATTTTTTTACCATAAAAAATTTATTTAGTCATGAAAATAAAATGAAAATACAGTAATTAGTGAACACTGCTCTACGAAAAAATTCGCGAATTAGTGAATTTTCTGTGACACATTTGGAGATAATTTCCACAGCAAAACCCACAATTAACTGAAGGCGTGATTGCTGATCTGCGATCTACCGGGGACCCACTGTATAGCCTAAAGAAGTTTGGCTATAATCTGATATCAAAATCAGATGATGGCTGATAATTTTGGACAAAATCCCATAGCCTGGAATTTACTGCCTTGCCTCAGGAGTGAATGAAATTTGAACTTCCACAAAAGTCCCCGAATAAGTGGTGACATTTTGTTTTCCCTTTCCAGACCTTATGGTTCAGCCCGCTACAAGGCAGGCGTCTGAATTTAAAGCAATACTGGCAACAAGAAACAACTTGAAGACATTCCTGGCAAGAAAACATGTAAATCTGCTAAAATCAAGAAAAGAACTCAGATAAGGCAAGGTGAGAGCATAACTAGAAGTCACTTAAGAAAAAAACAGCCAGAGGAGAGACCTCGTGCGCAGCTGTAAAGTGAGAACTGGAGTGTAAAGTAGCAGTAGAGGTGCAAAAACTAAAGAAGAAAGTTGCTAACCAAACCAGGGAAGAAGAACTGAGATATATCTCAGTCTGAAACATCTAGCAGATTCCTCATAGACTTTTGCATCTAGAACAGACTAAACATGAGCAAATAGTGTGAAGCTGCAGGTACAGTCAGAATATGGAGGGAAGCTATGCTCAACCCTAATGTTTCTTGCCTTTGGTCAATAATGGCATTGGTGAAGGATGGTAGGTGTATAAAAAAAAAAATGGGTGAAAGAAAGAGTGAACAGCCGAATTGACAGAAAACCCAATACAGATGATGGTAAGAGGCCATAAGCTTAAACTACTACAGGGTGCTGAAAAGTTTGTATAACACATCTGAAAGGTATGTCTCACCTTCTGCAAGAAAAAAGACAATTCTTTAATTTTTCATAAGTTGGCTATCTTTGTAACAATTGTAAAACAATGGTCTGTACCCTGTTTGAGAACAAGTATTTCAACTTGTATTTTAACCAAACGCCATTAAAAGATGCAGGCCCTTAAATCCAAGTAATAATTCTAAAATGTTGGGCATTCATAAATTCTTATAAGACAAACAAAAGTAAACATTTATAAATAGCAGCATTCATTATCAGCTTTTAAATACTGCTAAATACAACGTACATACTCCAATACTGAACAACGTTACTGAATCAGAATTACCAATTAACTATATTACTGAACACTAAGTAGTCACTCAGTTCTATTATTAAACAGATTTTCTGTTACTAACGGTAAAAATATTAAGTGTTGAACTGCTATAAACAGAAAATAAAAAATACAAGAATAAAATATAATGCATAAAACTAAAACACAATTAAATATATAATACACAAAGTAGTACAAATATTTCTGTCATTTCATATACTGTAAAGTACTGTAGTGCATTCTGCCTTCAACTTGCACAAATTTGGATGCATGCACTTGAAAATAATTTTTACAAATCTATGTAAATCTATGTATGTTAAAAGTAAAATATGAAATTGCTGTGTGCCAAAGTTGCAAAAAATAATGAACAATAAAAGCATATGATCATCTGTGAATATTACTACCCTACAACAAGCTGTTATAAAATCATAACTTGAAACTGGAAAATGGCACAAAGATGTATCCTTACGCATGCTGTAAATGTACCACCAACGAATATGCTATTATATAAACATTATGTGAAACTGGAGTTTTGATATATCCTTATTTAAATAGTACTTTATATAAAATCAGTTATGTAAGTATGCCAGGCTGCTTAGTTATATTCACTAAAGTAACTGAAACTCCAGTGAGACAGAAATTTGTAATTTCTCCATTCATGTATTTGAATTAGAGCATGTGCAAAGGTTATGTATACATAACAAATACCTAATACGGTGTAATGTGTCATTTAAAATTAGGAATTTGAATCTGTGGAAATTTTGGTACATAATGGGTTGTGTAACCACACTTTGATAGGTAAAGGGCTGACTGTACATCCTGTATAAAATAAAGAGTTCTTGCAAAAAAATTTGCACCTTCATAACCTAATTAAACATTCGGAGGAGTAACCAGGGTAAAAAATACACAGCCTATCAATTCGAGTACAATAATTCACTGTTCACACATAAGTGCCTTGCAGATCTTTACCATCCAGTACTGGATTTTACCATACATACTGCAACTTTAATGTTAATGTCACACCTCTGCTTTCACCAGTATACAAGCTTCCATTTAACATAATGCAATTTCTAAGTCATTGACACCCACACAAAAACATGAGAACAGTAAGGTTCTCACAAATAACAAAATGCACATTTTTATAATTCTTCATAATAAAATTTATTATTTGGATACTTACCTACTGCTAAAGTTAGCTTATATCTCTGCCAATAGGCCGCACTCTCCATGTAGACACTCTCCTGGCTTATGCTATTTGCCCACTGTGTTCAGCCACATTTCTGCTAAACTACTTTTGCAACAATGGCCTTTGCCTGCTGCACTGATAGTACTTTCTGTGCTCCTGCTTATGCTATGCCCACTGTCAGCCACATAAACTACTTTTGCAACAATGGCCTTTCATATAGGAGCTTCATTGCACCCTGCCTCTTCAGTGCATGCAGTACTGGAATTTTTCAATTGTGTCCATGACTTCAAGTAAGCCTGTGAGGCCAGCTATGCTGTCTGCTCCTGGGTTACCATCTACCTCTATAATACACTGCTGCTTTCTGCAGTTCCTCCTGTGTTGACTGCTCCTAGTACATAGGCTGTATTAGTCAAGATCAACATTCTTATCTCCCTGCTTGCTGTTGTTTTGGTCAAGGTACCTGTTTTCCTAGCATTCCTCTTCTCTTGTGGTTGAGGCCAGTTGTCTTTTGCTACTGCTCCTGCTACTGTTGAACTGTCAGCTGTATTGCTCTTCCAGTCACCATTCCTACACATATCACAATTCATTTTAGGTCATTAGGTCAGAGAGATGTTATGCTTCCCAGCTTCAGTTGTCACATACCATTGTCTCTCACAGCCCTTCTGTAGTACGAGACCAAGCAGAAGGCCCTATTTTGCCTTTCATAACATTTTTGCCTGCTTGAGTTTCCCAATAAGGCAGCCTGGTTGCTGAAAGACATGGTGTCCTTTTTTGGTGGCCATGGACTAGGTTTATGACGCCTTCAACCTTCAGCAACCTCATTGCCTGGAAAGAGAAGCAACTGCTGAAGAGCTAAGACTATAGTTTAAGATTCCTCATCTGACACCAGCAGCAAGACCTACAAACTCCTGCTCACCATAGAAGTCAAGGACATCCTTGCCAATGTGAAACTAAAGAAGGGAGATGGGAATCTGAAGAGGCTATAACTGGCCCAAGCATTCTTAACCTGCAAGATGCGACTCCAGAAGTTATGCTGAATCTAGGGTTGCTCAGTGCAGACACCCTGGGTTGCACAGTGCAGGTTTGTCTTGTGTTCTGTATGACAGATGGTATTACTAGGAGGCCTTCAGCTTTATTTACTTTATTGCCAGTTATGCACCCATCTGCCTAAACTAACAATCAATTGGAAAAGTGGATTCTAAGCACCAGCTGCTCTCTTTTGCTAGAGGAGACAAAATATTTGGCTGTGGCTACCAATAACAGAAAGATGGTATAACCTGGGCAAGGCATAGTTTATTCATATAGTGTTTAGATGATTGTCTACTTGGTCAGCATTGTCATAAGGAAGCAATGTGGCCACAAAGGGTTTCTGTCCCCCCTGGTGACTTCATCAGGCCTCCTCGACCTACATCTGATTCCTGAGTAGGTCAGAGTTAACCGAGGTTCACAAATAATATAAAGTGGGGTGTGATGACCAACCTTGGTACCTCAGCCTCCATTTGCTGTCTACACCTGCCAGAAGCAGTCACACATTTTCTTTAAGCAGACAAAAGTAGCTCAGGATGTTATATACTGCTCATTCCCCCCAAAAGACACAATATTCTGTTACCCTTTCACAAATACACCATCCAATATAACCCTTTCACACAAACATTCCATCCAATATACAAGTCACCTTCAGCAGATGAAATGATACCAGTCTTCAGCCAAGTGTGCAGCTCAAGAAGTAAGGAAAAGATAAATCACCTGTTGCCCACAAACAAACAATTCTTGTCAGCGGGGCCTGTCTGCAGAAATTTTGGAGGTTGTGGTAAGATAGGGACAGTAATGACAGAGCTGTGAGTAGTGGACACGAAATGAACTGGTTACTGACTTAGCTTTTTCAGGGACATGTCTAACATCTCCCCACGCCCATTGCATGGGGGTGACCCTGAGCTAAATGCCCTGAACTGTGCATGGGGGTGACCCTGAGCTAAATACCCTGAACTGTGTATTAGAGTGGACAATCTAGAAGAAGGCAGTTAAAGAAGTGTCAGATGGAATGGAATGGAATGGAATATGAAATTTAGGCTTGAAGCCAAGCACTGGAATCCGAGGGATTATTCAGTGCTATAATGAATTTGATTTGAGATGAATAGTCATGGTAATGAACTTATGAATTGGATAAAATTTTTAAAAATTATTTTAAAACTATGGTAAAAATTAGCATGTGCCAAAAACTAATATTCTCCATAAAAAAATTTTAACTTTGCATTTGGGGTATGTATGTAACCTTTAGTGTAAAAAAAGTAAAAAAATTTTAAAAATATCCATAAACATGCTTATATACACAACTGAAAAAGTGTATATACTACACTTGGCAACGTACCAAGAGGTCAGTATTAAATTTCATTATAGAGGTTAATGTCTCTAAGGAATGCAATTGTTATTAACAACCACATCAGCACCAAGCAGTTCTGCTATATCCCTGCCCACTAACCCACGTAGTGCTAGTTATATACTTGAATGGGAAACAATTAACTGGTACAGTATAAGATTTTATGAGGAAAAGTATGGCTTATCCTGACCTTCCCAGTCCAGTCCATCTACCAGCAATTCTAGCCACATTCCAGTTTGGATAAAGATGATGATGATACTAATTGGCAACTTTTATCAGGTCTTAGCTCTCTGAGCGAGTGTTCGGAACATTAGTTGTCTTTAAAATCTCATGATGATGATGCTACTATTCCAGTATCTCCCCACCCCCATATACAGTATCTCCCAGTGATTCTGGATTTCACTGAATTAGTTGCTGGGTGATAATGATGAAGACATTGATGATCTAACATATCAGCAAGAGAAGTATTGCCGAAAGTTATATAAGTGTAAATTATAATTAGGGGCTAAGCAGACTCATTAGAAAGCTTTCTTTTGAAGTGATATTTTTACGTGCAATGTGACAAAGATGCCGCATCCTATGCCAAAACTTCCCCAGTCAGTTATTTCACCACTAGCAGAATGCTGTATGTTCAACTTGATGTTGTAAGTGAGACATGACAAATTTTTAAAGTAATTTGTATTTTTCCTTTACATAGGGGCAAGCTGGAGCTGGCCGTTTAACTTAAAACAATGTAGAAATTGGTAGCTGGCTATCGACAGAAGGGGACGAATCCCCTCCATCCAGTTGGTACGCATTCACTTTATCTTTTGGCCCAGAAAGCAAAATGAGGGGTGGCTAGAGGTGGGCCATTTATGTAAAGACCTCAGGTATGTATGCAAAGAAAAATACAAATTACTTGAAAAATCTGTCATTTCTTTCTACATGTAAAACAAACCCTCAGTCTTTACATAGGGGAGACTTACTCTTTGGTGGGAGGATTCTGAGCAAATCTCTGAAGTGACTGGTAGTTTGCCTCACCTGGGGCCTCTTTCCTGGTCATGTAAGATCAAAGGAAGGAAACCCATGCCTCTGATCTGTTGAACATGTGTGATGTTCAACTGCCAGACTTCAGGGCCTTCAAATAAATGGAATGGTAATGTTACTGATTTGAAGACAGGCTTGGATGAAGCCATTTTGTTGAGGACAATAAAGCTGAAGATAACCAACGGGTCTGTTCATTGTCAGTCCCTCTCTCCCCTTGCTAGAGAGAGGGTAGGAGTAGTATCTATTAATATAAAAGGAGCTAGATTATAGACAGGATACTCAGACATCTAAAACACCTGCATGTACGCCCATCCAGCACGTGACAGTTTGCTACCCGTCCCTTAGAAGGATATAAAAGAGAATGTAGAGGCCAATCTCACATACACACACAGCCCCTCTTTTGCAGCTGTACACCTTAGGCGAGATGCTACCTGTCCTCAAGAGCTGGGTGATCTGCATAACTGTTGAGCAGCCACCACAGAACTCAAGGAAAAAGAGTCCAAGGATCTATGGGCAACATCCCGAAGGTAAACATGAGGCGAATGTGGTCTGTTGTGACCTCATTCCCGTTCTTAGTACCTGTCCGACAGGTTCTTCTTGAATGCTGGGGGGAGACCAATGCCCCTGACCTTACCGAAATCTTGCCCAGAACGTAATGTTGTAGTTCACTATGTCATCTGTGGAGTATGTCCTTTGATCATACATACATAAAAAAAAAAAAAAAAAAAAAAAAAAAAAAAAAAAAAAAAAGCTCCTAGACACCACTTTTAAACTATTTTTAAACACTTGTTTCACATTTAAATAATGATGTGGAAAACTCATATCTTCCATGCATCTTTCTAAACAATAATACTTCCTCCTAAAACCAGGTCACAAAAAAATCCCAGCCCCTTTTCTTTTATTAACCCAATGAGAAACATCCTATACTTGTAAGTTCCCTTCTACCTTTCAAGTTAAATTTCATATTCTTCAGCCTGTACGTGGTGGTTCTTAATATTCAAGTGGGGGATACACACTGTTAACAGAACAAAAATAAATGCAGTGCTGAGTAAAATTTATCTTAACAGATGTCATTCAACCTTCCAATTATTAATGGTTAGTTCAAAATGTCAGATAGCATCCTCTCAAATTAGGATTTTGAGTAATATATGTTGCTTATTTTAGCAAATCTTTCAAAAAAAAAAAAAAAAAAAAAAAAAGAGTGCACCTAAAACTAAATACTGAACTGTCATAAAACCAAAGCATTACAACCAATTAAAGATAAAAGTAAAATTAAAAAAGCCATGTAACTCAAAAGTATGCAACTGAAACATAAACTTTAAAATCAAACTTTATTAGCATTCAGCATACAAATAAATGGTTAATTATATGCTCCACTGTATGTGAGCCAAATTAATAGTGCTTACCGCATTGTCACAATCTTCACAGAACCAAGAGTACCCACGTCGCTTGGGTGACTTTTTTAGAGGTGGCTCTAAACAATTGAAGTGATAGGCCTTATTACACTCATCACATCTGCAAACAAAATAATAAGTATGGTGGGTAAGGTGGTTAAAATACTGTACAATGTACTTCAGATTCTCTCAACGATGAACTCATTGTGCAAACAAAATAATAATTATGGTGGGTAAGGTGGTTAAAATATTGTACAATGTACTTTGGATTCTCTCAACGATGAACTCATTGTGAGTTTGGGGTAGTTATAAAATCTGTTTTTACAGATCTGGGAGCCCTACCAAAAGGTAAGCTTTTAATGGCATAAAAATCCAATAATAAACTATTTTAAAGCACTAAAAACACAGCTGACTGAAGAAATGGCAAATACTATTCTGTATATCTATAAAAAAATACAAATCATGCCTTATTATACTTTTAACTATGTAAAAATAATCACAAGGAGGCTAAGCCGATTGCAAAAAAATTCTTCCAAGTGTTGAAACTTATCACAAGGAACAATCTAGACAACTTTTGTACCGTAACGACTGCACATATGAAAACTGGCTGGCACATCATAATCAAAATGAATGAAAGAGATAAATAGCAATCACAAAGCATGTTTGAGATAAAAAGCGTGAAAGAAACACAGCACTCATACTTGCTAACTGCCTCAAGAATGTAAAGTTAAATAGTATCTAACTCATGGCTATCTTGTCCAAATCTGACAGCAGACACTGTCCTATATCTGAAATATCTGGTGATGAAGCATCCTTTATTGGAAGATTTTATAATGCACAACTAAAAATGGAATTACCAACATAGTAACATACAATTAAAAGAAGTCAGAGCGCTGAATGAGATCATAAAAAAGTATACTGAAGACAATACAAATTCATAAAATATGCTATTCATACTGGATATACAAATTCTCTTTCAAACCCAAAATTCTTTCTCAATTAAAAACCATCTTTCATGAAAAAAATTCTTTAAAACACCAGGAAAACTATAAAACTAATGCTGTTGGAAGATAAAAAAAAAAATGTTATCTGGGAGAAAGAAATGCAGAAACACGTACAGCAGTAGCCCCTTGACTTATCAGATGCTTTGGTTGTCTTGCCTTATTATAACTGACAAAATCTTTTTTAATTAACAAGGACCCTGGAGCATTCAAGACATTCTAAACTAACCATAATTCCCCATGATTTTAAAGATTTACCTGTAAAATTCCTCGGTTAAAAAATAGTCAAGCAAAATCAAAAACACTAATGTAACTGTTATGTTATACTATTTTGAAATCTGATAAATTGATGCCTAAGACGTTCAAGGACTACTGTCTTATTAATTACTCCCAATAAATCAACAGCATATCATTCATACAATTAAATGGCACTTCACTTACGAAACTGTATTTGTTACTCCTCCCGTTTCACCACAAACATCACATTTGCTGAACTGCTGCGGGTCACTAGGATCAGACTTCCTTCTATTACCAGTGCTAGGAGAGCGCTGAGTATTAGTGCTTGGAGAACGCTGAGAATTAACAGTAGGGGTTGTATTTGTGTGACTCTGAAAATTGTCCAAAAAATAAATATATATTAAGATCTAATCTCATAAATAACATTACCAACAAAAAACAAATCTGAATAGTACTAAATTGCCAAGAAGCTACTACTACTTTTATAAAAGCATATCTTGATACAACATATTACATTAATAAGGAATGAAATATCGAAAACAAAAATGACAACACAAGAAACTTGAGGCCTGAACAAACATCTTACCATACTGACTGTTGTTGGCTGAGAAACAGAACTCTGAAGATGAGCTGTGTGGCTTGCAATGGAAGTGGGAACTGTTGTTGTTGGTGGTGGTGCCATGGGCTGAGTTAATGTATAGCCAGGTGGGAGAGGCGGATATCCAGCTGGGGGAGTGACAGTCTGGTAACCTGAATGAATAGTTGTAGGAGCACTTGTAACAGCAGATGTTACTGCTGTTGTAGAATTCACTGTAGGAGTGTGAGAACCAATAGTGGTGGTGTTGTTTGAATTAAGAGGGCTAGATAAAGGTAATGACACAGGTGCATCATCAAGAGGTCGAGGAGGAAGTGGCTTTATCTGAAATGTACGAGGGAGAATATTCATTACACTTGAAAAAAAGGTGAAAGGCACAATACATTTTAATATATTAGTGTTCAAATAAATTTTATTCACATGAATTTCTTCTATCAACACCAACTTTACAAATATTAAGAAAGCTAAGTAAACAAGCTGGATCTCTTAAATCTTTAAAATACATGAACGTAATAACAAGTTCAGGAACCACTGTCTGATTAAAAGATCCAAAACAAACCTTAATTCTAACAGGAGTGACCATTTCAGAAGCCATCTCTCCCAATCCATGTTTATCGCGATGGTGATGCTTCTTCTTTTTCTGTTCTTTGTCTTTATCTTTATCCTTCTTTTTCTTTTTACTTCCATCTCTGTGTCTCTTTTCCTTACGAGGAGAATTTGGATCATCCTCTGCACTATGAAAAGATTCTGAAGTAGGAGAATTCAGTGATGCTGATGGTAGTGCTTCAGCATTGGTTTCCAGGTGAATGTTAGGAACGCCACGTCGCCGAGGGTAAGAATCTGTGGTCTCAGTTATGGATGCTGGTATATTAACTGAAGTGGAAGTTGGTACATTAACTGAAGTGGAAGTTGGTAGATTAACTGAAGTAGATGTTGGCAAGCTGACTGAAGTAGATGTTGGCAAGTTGACTGATGCTGTTGTAACTGCTGTTACCGCTGGTGCTACTACTTCACCATTGGTGGATACAGGTACTTGTGAGTGAACTTCATGAGCATTCAAGTCAGCACCAGAATCTATCTGACTTCTTCGACCACGAGTAGGAGATGAAAGCTTAATCGGTGAAGGAGCAACTGTAGTATCACAAGGTTGTCTTCTTGATCTTGAGGGTGAAGAGGTAGAGTTCCCATCCACAGTTGTAGATCCCTCTATCTGAGCTTGTGAAGATGAATTTACCTCTGCAGTTACAGTTATTGTTGACATTGACAAGGCAGAGCAGCTACCAGGTTGAGCAGGGGATAATGATACAGGTGTTGGTGGCTGAGCTGACGTCATCAGGCCTGACTTTTCTTTTTCCTGAGAAACACTATTCAAAGGAGAAACCAGGGCATTAGTTGAAGATTCTTTGTTCTGAGGTGTACTGACATCCATAGGTTTATCTCCCACATCCATTTCATCCCCATAAGTTTCAAACTCTCCCTGTGATTTCCTTCTCTTCTTCATGCCACCTTTCTTGTTGTCGGTGCTCAATTTTCTCTTTGTCCCTGCAGGACCTGAATTTGTGACTACCGGATCATTGGTAAGAGAAGCTACACCAGGATGATACAAGTGCACGGGGCCACCTTCATCATTTGAATGTTCATTAGCTGTACCAGCACCAGCATGATTCAAATGATGGCTCTTTTCTAGGTCATTCTGTAAAGAAATGTATACTCTTAATTCATTTGGAACAATTTATACACAGCAACATTTTCCACATTGTCAGCAGACCCCTTTCAATCATGTCTTAAGTCAACAAAGTTCATCCTAAATCCTTTTCATCAAAACTAGGTAGCATTGATTTCTATGATTTATAAATTCTGAGCATACTAGTGACAGGAATAACTGACTATGGTGACACCAATAATTTTATTTGACAATCAAGAAACAACAAATTTTCACCAAATCTTATTTAACCTTATTTCTAGAATTAAACAATACTATAGGGGGATGTGACATAACTCATTTACACACTCAGCAATTACCCAGTGCCAAATAACACACAACTTACTTTGGATTCATAACCAACTGAAGGGGAGAATTTTGCAGGTTCTTTAATGTTCCTACGCAACCTTCTAGGTGCGGCAGTATCCACTTCTGATGCTTTATCTGAATCAGATTTACAACAATCTGAGCATTGCCTGGAAAATAAAATTTGTTTCAAAAAGCAGTTTCACAAAGCTGGCAACAAGAAGGTAACCAAAAATTTCTTTCATTGCAAACCCATCACTTATAATTAGCCCGTTCCTGTACAGAATATGTCCCAGACAACTCGGTTCCTATTAATAAAAGAGAAAGAGAACTGCCATAACCCTGTATTACTGCAAGAAGCGGCACATTCCAGTCTCAAACAGATTTTCAACTCACTTGTATAACTGCACCTCACTACTATTGTTTTTGCTAATCAAAACGCTAATTACAATGCTTGGCTAACGTTGCCATTAACCAGATTTTTGGCGATGGTAAGTGATTTTCAGCGTTGTTAAGAGGTTTATCAGCGTTGGCAAGCAGTTTCTCGGCATCAGCAAGCAGTTTATCAGCATTGGCAAGCAGTTTATTAGCATCAGCAAGACGTTTATCAGTGTCAGCAAGTGATTTTCAGCATCGGCAAGCGGTTTATCAGCATCAGCAAGCAACTTCTGGCGTTGACAAGCAGTTTATTGGTGTTGGCAAGCAATTTTTGAAGTCAGTAAGTTGTTTATCAGTGTTGGCAAGCAGTTTAGTGATGCCAAAAAGTGGTTAACGGCACCGATAAGTGGTTTATTGATGCTTACAATGTTGTAAACACCATTAATTACCATAATTATTGGTGATTTTCAGTTATCTGCGCTCAGCCGGGAGTTGAACACCCGCTGTCAACTGGGGACTGCCTGTATCTGAATGTCATGAGACACAGGTGGTGCTCAGACAGCTATGGAATTTCATAAATAGCTTATCACAGGAATTGCCAAATAGTTTACAAAACACATGTTTAACCAAGAAACTTTTATAATCTAAGGAGGGAACTGAAATAAGCTTTAGGAAGTCTAGGCTAGCCTAATATACATTTGATATTCTGTTCTTCAGGGTGAAAATTTGATACAAAACTTCTAACAGTATACTGACAAAAAGTTTGAAGCATTTTGTTACACTATCCATAGCCTAACTATTATACAGTATTTTGAACATTTTCTTCAGGAAGAAAAATTAAAGTCACAGTGAATTGCACAAATAAACACAGGTTTTAAAACATTACATATATGAAGTAAGGACATCAAGTGGGAGTTCAACTGTTTACCACTGAAGACCTGAGGGGTTTCACTGCTAGGCTAACCTATTATACGTATGAGAAGGAAAAAAAATACTAACAAAACAAACCCTTTGTAAATGTTTTGATCATATATATGCTGTCAAGGTTTTCTGTTAGGGGAAATAGGTGGGTGGTTTACACCGGCTTCATAATTAATTCCCACCTTCAGCTTGAGAGAAACCAATGGTTTACTTTTTTCAAAGTTTCTTGGAAATCAATCCTATTTGACAGCTCCTCTGTTAACACTGTAAGCTATAGGAGCATGAATGCAAGACTCAAAAATTTGTATAACCAATATATTATACTACCATGAATATAGGTATTACACAGTTATTGTTATTCTGGCATTTGATGATGGATAGATTTTATGTGATTGTCTTATTTTCAGTTTATTTATGTTGCTGAGATGTTAGGCTTTACAAATATCAACCCAGTTTAATACCATGGTCGAGAGAACTGTCTACAGCTGAAGAACTGTCTGGCATGGCTTACATTCAAAATAAGTGTCAGCTGATGTTTTGAACTTTTTGCATTTTGATGACCGTGTATAGAAAATTAACATCTGATATCAATAAATTCTCATTATCCTATACATCATCATCTTCGCTTGTGCCCTTCTGTCCATGAGAGGGGAGGAGGGCGGGCTCTGACTCTGTAATTACTTGACAAGTACAGCATATACTGTATGAAACTTCATTTTTATAAAAGTAACTTACCATGTAATTACATAGCTAAAGTTTCCTCTTGCACTGCAGCCTAAATTAAAAAATTTGCAGGTAACGCTTCAAAGTTCAGTGCAGACGACTGGTCCTGTCCACTAACAGGAATACCAGGAACAACTTAGAAGACAATCTCATTCTGTTTTCTGCTGCGCTCCAGTAAACACTGAGTGTCGATGGCAGCTTTGTTCTTAAATCTGCAGGTTGGAAACCGGGTTTCGGTGAAGTATTATCACTGATTTCGGGTAGCCCTCAAGCCTACAGCTTTCAGAATCAGTATTTTATTGTTTTGTTATTAAGATCTGATTCAAGTTTATCATATTTTGCTACTGTAGCATTTTTGCAATCAAATGATTTAACTCCAGTAGCATAGTTTACCGCACTACCACCGTTACTGGTTATGTAATAAATGTAAACATTGCATTCATTGCCGAACCAATATTTATGGTATTGAATTACTTACCAAAGGTTAATGGATGGACTCCTGATCTTTTCTGTCCTATTCAGATAGTAACTAAGAGCTCTGACTAGACAGTGTTCTCTCTTTTTCTTCATGGCCAAGAACATCCATCAAATTCTTAATGGTAAACGAAAGGGTCCTCGTTCTTGGCCAAAAAGCCTAGGGTGAAGGAGCAAACTGCATCTCCTTGGGAATAACCTACCCTTTTATCAATGACTTGAATTTCACAATATGTTTAGCCGTGGCTAACGCAAAGAGGAAGAGTGTCTTGCGAGTGAGATTCCTAAGGGAAGCAGAATGAAGGGGTTCAAAAGCTGGACTGGTCAGCCATTTCAGGACCACATCCAGATTCCAGGAGACCAAATTGACCTTTCTCTGTTTCATCGTATCAAAGGTTGTTAATATCTGAATTCAACAAAAGATCTTGCCCCTATGTTTAAACACTGAGCTAAGCATAGCTCGATACCCTTTAATGGCAGAGGAAGACAAATTCCTAGAGTTCCTCAGATAAAAGGAGGAAATCAGCAATCTGTGTTACAGAGGTCTCAGAAGAAGAGACATTGTGGTTGTAGCACCACCGACAGAAAACTGCCCACTTGGCCTAGTGGTCAAGGCTAGAAGATTTTTGCTGGCATCATGCAATAGCCTCTGCAGCTCCCCTTGAAAAACCCTTTGCTCTGACAAGCTTGCGTACAGTCTGAAGCCTGTCAGGGCAAGAGCGGACAACCCTTGGTGGTGTCTTCTGAAGTGGGGTTGGCTGAGTAGAGATGGTTTTTAGGGAAAGCAGTCTTGGATAATCAAACAATAGCCGAAGAAGGTCTGGGAGCCACTCCCTCAGGGGCCAAAACGGGCCTATGAGTGTCTCAGCTATTGTGATGTGACCGAAACTTGTTTAACACCTCCCTGACCATGCTGAAGGGGCTAGAGAGCAGAATAGAGGAAGGTGATGGTTCTTGGAGGTGGCAAACAGGTCTATCATTGGCCTGCCCCACAGTTTCCAAAGATCCAGACAAACCAGGGGATCCAGGGTCCACTTGGTGGGAAGGACCTGGTTCCGACAGCTTAGCACGCTGGCCATAACATTCAACTCCCCCTCGGTAAATCGGGTGACCAGAGTCAATTGGTTTTGTTCCACCCAAAGGAGTAGATCTCCTGCTGCCTGGCAGAGAGAAAAGGAATGAGTGCTGCCTCGTTTTCGATTTTCGAATATATGCTATGGCTGTGGTATTGTCTACTATTATTTTGTTGTGGACTATGGTCCAAAAACTCTGAAGGCCTTGCTGAACTGCTTTCAGTTCTCTCACATGTATGTGTGGGCTTTGCTGATCCTGGGTTCACGTACCGGATACTTTCCGATTCCCCAGTAGGGCTCCCCAGCTTATGACCGAGGCGTCTGAATAAAAGTCTAGGTCAGGGCTCAGAGGCTGAAGGGACTACCCTTCTGACAGTCTTTCTTTTGACAGTCACCACTGCAGGTCCGATTTGATCTTGGAGGTGATTGGAAGCACGAGTGGATCTAGCTGCTTTCCTGTCCCAGCTAGCCTTCACAAAAAACTGGAGAACTCTCATATGAAGTTTGCCTAATCTGACAAACATCTCTGTGGATGCCAGAGTTCCCAGTAGGCTCACCCACTGTTCAGCCAAGCAAGACGAATGGGCTAGAAAACTCTGGACCATTTGGAGGCAGCTGGAAATTCTCGAGACAGAAAAGCCCAAAAATCCTGAGAGTTCACAGTCATCTCCAAATAGAGGATCTCTTGCTATGGGTTCAACTGGGACTTTTGGAGATTGATAAGAATGCCCAGTTCCTGGGTAAGAAGAAGAATCTTGTGTATCTTGTGTAAGTACTTCATGCACTTTTCCTTTGACGGGGATCTAAGTAGCCAGTCATCTCGATAAAAGCTGACATTGTTCCCCATCAAGTGGAGCCATTTCAAGAGAGGAGCGAGGACTTGAGTAAATACTTGCGGGGCCATAGAAAGGCTGAAGCAAAGGGCCCAAAACTGATATAATTTGTCCTGGAAGATGAACCTTAGATATTTCCTGGAGGCAGGATGAATCAGAATGTGGAAGTATATGTCCTGCATATCTAGGGTTATCATCCAGTCACCCTGGTGAATGGATGCAAGGGCTGAATGGCTTGTTTCCATTTTGAATTTTGTCTTCAGGACAAAATGATTGAGGGCACTCACATCGAGGACTGGTTTCCAGCCCCCAATGCTTTTGGTACCACAAAGAGTCAGTTGTAAAAACTCCATGCTGGTGTTCTTGACTTCCTCTGTGGCCCTCTTCTGGATGAGCAAGGAAACTTCCTCCAGAAGGGCCGAATGTTTCTCTGAGCATTTCGGGTATGCTGTCAATGTGATGGGAGAAGTGACTAATGGGGGGCTCTACGGGAATGGAATGACGTAGCCCTCCTTCAAAACTTTGACAATCCAAGGCTCTACTCCTCGTATTAGCCATTTTTCCCAAAGCTCCAAAAGTCTGGCTCCTATGGGTGAATGAAGGACTTCATTCTCAATTTTTAGGCACTGTCTTGGCAGAGCTCTTCTTAAGGGACTTGGTTATGAATCGGACACTTGTACGGATCCTGAACTCTGGTCTAGGGATACCTCCACGAAAGGGATGCTGCTGGAAGGGTGAGGAAGTCCTGGCTTGCAAGGCAGATGATTCCTTGGGACGCTTAGACGACTGGGCCAACAAATCTTGTGTAGATTTTTTCTGAAGATCTAACGCAATTTCCTTCACTGCGTTCTGAGAAGAGGTGCTGCTGGTCCAAAGGCAAGAACAACAGGGCCGACTTCTGAGTCTGGGTGACTCCCTTAGAAGTAAAGGAGCACCAGAACTCTCTTTTCTTTAGAACACCAAATGTACATAGAGCGAAGAGCTCTAGAGAGGCATCTCTAATGGTTTTGTTGGCACAGGACAAAACGCCAAGCCAGTCCGATGTGATATCTCCAGCCAGATCCTCATAGTCCTCTATTTTCTTAACCAGGACACCCACCGTCCAGCCCAGAAAGCAAAGGACTTCAAAAACCTTGAAAATGTATTTAATTAAATGGTCTAGTTGTGCAAAAGAAAACATTACCTTTGCCGACGAGAACAAAGAATGGCGAGAAGAGTCAATGAGACCAGAGAAGTCCCCTTGGGAGGAGGCAGCGACTCCCAAAGGGGGAGCTTCGCCAGTCATGAAAGGTAAGTACCTCCTGCGTATCAAGCGAGAGGGAGGAAAAGCTAAAGACACTTTACCTAGTAAACCCCCCGTACTCGCGTTCTCACGATTTGCGGACTCACCCATTAGCGGATTTCTCTGTGGAACGTATCCACCCAATATTCGCGGAAAATTTGCCCATTCGCAGTATTTTTCACTGAGAAATATTCACTAATTACTGTACTTTCATATCACTTTCATGACTAAATGCACTTTTTGTGATAAAACTGTTAAAATACTCTGGTAAGCATTTTTAGAGGGTTTTTCTTGTGTTTAAACTATCAAAATAGGAAGTTCTAAGTGTTTTTAGAGGGGTTTCAAGTATTCGCTGATTTTAGCTATTTGCGAGGGGGGGGGGTGCGGTATGCATCCCCCGCAAATACAGGGGGTTTACTGTACTCCCTTTTGGCAGAAAGCCAGTCTCCCATCTCCTTGAAGGACTTCCTAGAGGATGAAGAAAGTACCATCTTGGGGAGTCTTGTCCTTTCGTCAGGTTGGTTTCTCATTAAAAAGGTCAAAGCAGGTGAGACCAGGGACAGGATAGCATCTAGAGAGGCCTTGGGAGCGGAGGGAGCTTTCTTTAACAAGTCCATGATTTGGGCTAACTGCCGCTTAATTGGAGCCAGATTCGGCTCATCATGATCCAAAGGCGAAGACAAAGGATTCCGCAGTCTCTGAGCAGACTGAAGAGGTGAAGAGTGCCTGGGAGCAGGCGCTTGGAGCTCAGAAGTAGGCGCTGGGATCTCAGGAGCTGGTGCTGGGTGCTCAGGAACGGCGCCAGACATTTGGCAACAGATGCCGGGCGCTTGTGAGTTATCACTGGGCACCTGGGAGCCAGGTGACGGCACTCAGCTGTTGGGCGCTCAGATGAGACGGCCTCCAGACTGTCCCATGTAGACAAAAGTGGATGTTGATGGGCAGTGGCAGGGACAGAAGGGTCCACAACGTAACTACAAGAAGGCTGGGGACTGGGACTAGACTTCTTATACTGCTTAATAGGAAGTGGATCTGGATGACGACCAACATCCTCAGAAGGGCAGTTGAGTGGTCGGGAAGAGTCTAGGTACCATTTGTGGCACCTCTTGTCCATGCCATAGTCGTCGGAAGAGCTTGAAGATAATTGACGCACCTCCAAAGACACGGCTTTCCAATGGCTGTCTGCCAACACCTGGGATTGTGCAACACGAGCAGCTGAGGGGGCAACTACCCGTGGCAAACCCCAACAGCCTCCCTTGGACTTCCGGTATGTCTTCTCCCAGGTTCAGGGGAACCATCGGGATGGATAGCCACCTCCTCCAACTGCACTGCACTCTCACTCATCACTTTCTCCGCAAACACTTTATCCTTTATAACTTTAAGTGACTCTCCTAACTCTGCCACTGTACTTACTACCAGGTTAATTTTCTTACCAAACCTGGATTCGAGATTGGCGATGACATCAGGGTTGGAAGCAAGGGAGCCAGGCACAGGAGTAGGAGGCTGAATGGTAGGAGGGCAAGGAACAGGGGAAATAGTCGGAATAGGAGTAGTAGGGAGAGCAATATGACTAACCTGTGAACTAGGTTTAGGTGTAGCTTCTACACTAAAGGAACACCTCTTGGCCCTAGAAACCGCTTTCCTCTTCCTATCTCTCTCTAATTTATCCAAGTGGGAGACTTCAAAATCTTCCACTGTTTAATATCTGTACTGCTTAGTCCTTGTTTTGTTTATGGAACAATTGTTTCCTTGTTGTGGGTGCACTCCTTTTCCCGGTGGTGATTATTTTTTTGTATACAGAATTTACGTCTGTTGTCTTCGCTTTGGTAGCGACAGTCAAGTTTGGGTAATCATCAAGTCAGAGTCCAGACAGCTTGGCAGCATGGAAGTGTTTAACAGCAGGTAGTAGTTACCTGTTGGCCCCTACAGTATTTGAGGATGAGAACTTTGTTCGAGTTCGAGGATGAGTTGATAGCTAACCCTAGTCATCTGTGGACAGCTAACCCTAGTCATCTGTGGAGAGGAGGCATTCCTCTGGGACAGCAATTTGGCTGTCGCATCGACTCTGCTGTGAACATCTGTTTCGTGGAGATGTTCCTGTTTGCCGTCATGGGGCGGTTTTGACGACTTCACGGCAGTAGTTTGATGGTCATCCTCGATGACCTATGATGGTCATCCTCTGTGACCCTTGTTAGTGGTCTTGACATCTCTGGGTAGATGTTTAGTTTTGTACTGTAGGAGGACTGTGAATCATCATTACAGATATTTATGTATTATGAGTGTAATTGGTATTTATGATAATTTGGGTTATTTTTATTTGTGCTGCTCTAATGATTCTTTAGATATTTGGGTATTTTTTGGTTATACCATTCATGTTAACTGATGTCACTTTATGCTGTCTGTATTGTTTATTGTTTGATGTAGCTGAAATGTTGTTCTCCTTTATATGGTGTTTATTACTTTTTGCTTATGTGGTAATGTTTCATTTTAAAGTAACTAATTCTGCTACATCTTTGTTATTTGACTGACTCTTTGGTTGTCTGATGTATATTTATTTATTGATTTACGCCAGACTTGACTCAATTGTAAGTATGTATATTACTTAATGTTAATAAACTAGTTTTAAGGTTATTTTGCTGGTTTTGTTGTTCCCCTTTCCCCGTCGTTGTCTCGGTTTCTGCCAGTCTTTCCAGTCCTTCTCTCTGTAATTGATGACAGAACCTGATGAACCGAGTTTTGGTTCATAACAATATCCCATGAGGAACACTCATTACAAGTTTTCTACATGCTACACTCTTGGCCCCTACATCTACTACAGATCAAATGAGGATCATAACCACCTTTTGTAAGCCTAGTTTTACAGCCTTCACTGCAACAGCAAATACTCAAACTGCTAGAATCGGACATAATTCAGCAAAAAAAACTTGGGAACTACACTGGAAAATGATGATAACCTATCAAAAGCCCGCTGGCTACCAAAACAAAGTAATTGTACTTCACCAAAATTCGTAAAGACAAATGAAAAACCATCAAAAAGCTGCTGCAAATGGCGCCGATGTGTAGACCAGAGCTGGTAGAAACAAAGTGGCTTACCTTCCAGGTTGTTTCCTGTGTTCCCCGATAGTGGGGACGGCCTGCCACCTACACAAAACAGAAGCGCTGGAGCGAATTTTAGAATCGTCCTTGCGCGAGTTAGAAACGTTAGCTATGCATTAATGGGTAAGTTGCTTAAATGAAAATCTCAATTTCTGTTAACTCAGTGACAGCACTTATCAAGCTTACATCATACCAGGAGTTATAGTATGACAATAGTTTGCATAAGTTATAAATAAATGACAGATTAACAATTTTTTAAATTAAACCCTCAGTATAAGACATTATAAAAGTTCACACTTTCCATACAAGTCAAAATGAGTCATGACATTCCATACCATCCCATCTGTTTTGTCTTCTTTGGCATTCGGGTAAGGGGAGGATCAAGGCAGGAAAGATGATAATAATGGCCGCAGGTATCACACTCTATCAACAAGTGCTGTTCTTTCATTTGTTGACAAACACGGCATCGATTCAACGACAGACCAGTTGGAACAGATTCTGCAAAATGCAATACAACAAATTAGTGGAACAGATGCACACTAACGTGAAAAGTACAGTATTATAAATTCTCTCAAAATAGTGATACTAAACCACGCAATTCTTCTTATACAGTACACAATTATGCTTCCGATATAACTAAATTCTTTACATACTCTTCAAATCCCAAAAGATTAGCGTCACTTGAAAGTGAAGCTGTTTTATAAATCTAAGCCTGACAACCCTGTGTCCTAAATAATGATCTTTACCTTTTTCCCTTTTCCATTTTTGCCCTCTAGCTACAGTTTCTTCCAGTTTATTCGCTCCACAATTAGTCTTTTGTATGTTCATCACTGTATTCTTTGTATTAGATATACAGAAGTGGTCTTTTTCAACCTCGGAACTCAAAGTTAGTTGTCAACAAGTTCTATTACAAATTCTTAATTAAAAGAAAACAATGTGTGAGTTTGCTGTCCAATGAAAGTGTCTCATGAGGAACCTCTCATCTGCAATAAGCTTCTATTCCCTGCCACTGGTGGCTGGCCATTCTGGTTGTGTCAAGGAAATCGATGGGGTCAACGCATTTTTGTGGCCCATCACAAAAAGTGACTCGTGGATCTTCCATGCAAATTTTTCCATAACTTTGTGGTTTCCACCAACCATGAGGCCTTATAGCATGGGTAGTCCATCATAATCCTTGCTTTTACTTTACACATACTATCATTTTTGAAGGTAAAAAGACATTAAAGTTGTAGGTAGCACGTGTGGTGGTGAAGGCAGTGTCTCCTTAATGGCCTTAAAACCCAACATGGTCTTGCCCAGGACAACATGCATTCGTAGAAAGCTCTGATGGATTCATCTCTTGAAATCTGTACCCCTCTTTGTTTCTCTCCTTCTGTCCTTACACGTCGGTATGATTCTGCATTGCTTTTCTCTCATCTTTTTTTTTTTTTACATTTAATTATGTATTTTGATTTATTTGCTATGGATAATCTACCAATCGTCTAGAAACCTCTTTCCGCTGTTGTTACTCTTCTTACTTTCTTCTCACCATATACGTTACACATAGTGTCTCAATGAACAGACATACAAAATTTAAGTTTTGTGATATAAAGTTTTTGCAGTCAAGCATTCTACTATATCCATATGATGGATATAGGCTGTTACCAAGATGCTAGATTATAGTGGGTTGGCTGTCTGTGTATAGATCGGTGTATATATTTATTATCATATGTTTTGTAATCGATATTTTATAGTACCAGACATATTACATATTTATCTACAGGCAGTCCCCGGTTAACGGCGGGCTCAGTTAACAGCGATCCGGTTTTATGGGGCTTGTCTAGTGACGAAAATCGGCAATTTTCGGCACCGAAAATCGCAGATTTCCGCTTATCGGCACCGATAATTGGGTATTGGCGCCGATAAGCGAAAATCGGCTCTTTTCGGCGCCAATAACCCCTGAAAATCGCCGAAATTGCCGATTTTCGGTTATCATCACACCCTCAGAAACGGAACCCCACCGATAACCGGGGGACTGCCTGTATTTAGCTAAATTATCTCCTCTTTTTTCATATGTACAGGCAGTCCCCGGTTAACGGCGGGCTCGGTTAACAGCGATCCGGTTTTATGGGGCTTATCTAGCGCCGAAAATCGGCGCTGATAACCCCCCAAAATCGCCAAAAATTGCCGATTTTCGGTTATCATCACACCCTCAGAAACGGAACCCCGCCGATAACCGGGGACTGCCTGTATATAGTTCACTGATGGTCCCTTTTTGCTATAACATTTTTTCTAATTTACTCTTAACCCTTAATGGACGGATCTTCTCAACAGAGGATCTAAAACAGGTTTTGGTTGGTGGACAGATCCCCTCTGAGGAGTATTAATATTACGCGCCACACGAGTTGGCTGTATCGAGCGGGAAAAACTTTCCAATACTTCAATGGCCCATAAATGAATTGTGGCAATTACAGAATTCAGCTCAGCTCAACTCAGTCATGGGTGTCTCGTGGAATTTAGTATTGTCCTTGCCTTGAAGGGGGAATGTCTTGCTCCTTTCTCACCCATGACGTCTTTTTATTTATTTGCTCATAAATATACCCAGGGATTGCTGTTGGTTTTGGTTCTTATCTTTTACGATATGATCTCGGTTATAATTGTAATTTTGCAAAGAAATATTAGAACAAACATGTAAAAATCCAAAAAGAGTTACTACGTTTCCAGACCTCAGTAAATTTACGTAAATATTTTACAACAAATATGCTCAGAATTTGTTACTGATTTTATTTCTTATCTGTTATGATATTGTGGGAGCTGTAATTATAATTTTATAAAACAAAATAAAATACATTATTAGAAAATACATGTATAATTTGGTAAAATTTAGTGTTTTGTGAAAGAGGCCTCATGCAGGGTTGTAAATAGTCAATCTCAATTTCCCGTGGAAGAGAGGGAAAATTAAAAAAAAAAAAAAATTTTCTTACACCATGCTCATTTGCATATCTTCTGCTTTCCATTGATGTGTTTTTTCTTAAACTGGCTAACCTTAAAGTTTGTCCCGGTCTGGGGGGTTGCACGATATATAATTAGCCCGTCCCTTAAGGGTTAAAACAGGTGCAAAATAAAGCTGGAACACAGACAAAAATTTCAATCAAAACAATATACTAACCTCCCACAGGAGGAACTTGTTCAGTCATCATCATCTTCGCAGCTGCCTTAGTCATGATAGGTGTTCGTAAACTTCCTTTTGGTAGAGGTCTTGTGGGCAGTGGTGGACTTGGAGGGTTATGTAAAGCTGCTACAACTGGAGGAAGAGGAAGCGGTCGTCCTGCCAAACCTTTCAAGAGATCATGGAGTTCCAAAGCTTTGTTGAGTAACATATCATTTTCTGATTTCATATGTTCACATTCTTTTTCCATAACATTAAATCTGCAAACAAAAATTAACACAATCAGTAAATCTTAAACAACTGGGAATAACTACCTTAACATAGGAAGACAAAACCTTACCCTCACACATTTACATTAACATAAGAATTTGTTAAGTATTTTCATGATAATAATCGAGTACTTACTTAGCTCTAAGTTCCACTTCTTCTTCGGTCAACTGCCTATTTTCTGTTAGAAGTTGATCTAGACGGTCCTTCATTTCTGATAAGCGATTTGTTCGGTCCAGATAATAACTTATAAATTCCACGCTGTAAATAAATGAAATCTTTATATCAGTTTACTGTCTACAGAAAGTAGATGAATCATAAACACTTTAAAAAAGGGACTTATTGAGAAAAGAAACTTTTACTCTACAGTAAAACCTCGCTTTAATGGACCCGGAACCAATGGACATCGGATTTAATGGACAAAATCTGGCCAAGGGTAGTGTCTATTGTTATTTACATTTATTCGCGCACTAACCTCAGCACTGCTGCAAAATTGGAACTAAACATGTATTTCCATGTATAAGACAACCTTTAGATAAGACGAGGTTGTAAATTATGGCAAATTTTTATGAATTTATCTCATCGCTGTAGCATACGACGACAGTATAAGACGACTGCTAAATTACAAAACCATCTACAGTGTATAGGCTAGCTTTTGCAACAACAGGTATCTTTTGACATACTGGTCATGTAAAGATGATGTTATTACAAATGTGTTTTCCTTACTCTATCCCTAGAAATTCAAAATAGACATGTTTTTCTCACACATGTTGCCTAAAAGGTAAACCATTGTTTTGTTTATGTTTCATCGCCAATCACAAACCCTTACAATATGATAATGTAAGATAATTATCGTACATAATTATCGTTCTTATGACAGAACTGTTTTAAACAGTTATTTACCACCAAAATGATAATGAATTTTTAATGAAAAATTAATATTACGTTATCCTAAATGTTACCACTATTGTAATTACACTGCCATTAAAATTTCTGAAAGGTTAGTCTCCCATAGATAAAAGTTGATTTCACTGATATGGAATTATTCCTTGAATAGGCTATTTATTATGAAGATCTGCCAATGATATAGAAGGTAAAAATGGTTTTATAATGTTTATGTTTCATCGCCAATCACAAACAATACAATAATGCATAATAATTTTTGTTCGTATGACTGACTTGTTCTAAACAGTTATTTGCCACCACAATGATAATGAATTTTAATTAAAAATGAATATTGCATTATCCTAAATGTTATTCCTACCATAATTACACTACCATTACAATTTCTGAAAGGTTACCAAAAGATAAAGCTTGCTGCGAGAGCCACCATGACTCGATGTTTACATTTTGTCAGCTCGCCTCGTATAGATAAAAGGTGATTTCACTGATATGGAATTATTCCTTGAGTAGGCTATTTATTATGAAGATATGCCAATAATATATAAGGTAAAAAGGGTTTTATTACCTTTATTATTAGTTATTTCATAATGTGAATCTTTTAATGTATGTTGGTGGTTAGCCTATCGCACTTAGGCTGAGGCTAGCCTACCGATAAACATCACATACGACACGAAAAAAACAATGCTTCACTTTAACAGACAATCGGCTCTAACAGACGACTTTCCCCCCATTAATCCGCTAAAGTGAAGTTTCACTGTAGTAATAAAAGCCTTCTTCACTAGCTCGCAACTAGTGAAAATGTGAACTCTAAAAAATCATTTAAATAAATTTTAGATTCAATGCTATTTATCTAATATAGCTACAGCCATTTGGTATCATAAAATAAATTTCATATAGTGTACATTTTCACATTTCATGGCACACTGTACAGTATGGCAAGGTCAAAGCAGCCCCTTTTTGCCTTATACAGTACAGTACTTTAAAACCTGTTTTGCTCGAATCTATTTCACTCTAACAGCACACTTCTCTAACTTTACCCTGCTATAATTTTTACCTTCTGCTGTTTAGGAACAAATCCATCAGGTGGGTCTTATTAGTTTTCAATTGAGACACTGTGTCTTTTCAAGCTAATCTATTATAATGCTGTGCTAGGTGAAGTTCTCCCCCCACCCCTGTAATGATGAAGCCACAGCTTCCATTATGACACCATGACGTACTGTCATCTCCACCAAATGATCACATCAGAAAATAAAATGCTATATGGCACTATGAAGTCTAAATGAAAATATCAACACCAATTATATTCCTATATTCATCATGCGTTCTCATGGCAGTCAACTTTTACAGCAAACTAAGCAAAACCACTGAGTTACATTTCTAGATTTTCTTAAGGCTGGTCAAAAGGATTTACACTAAAATGACATCATAAAAAAATGGAGCAAGATAATGTTAGAGTTGCACAGATTAGATGAGATCAAGGGGTCTAACAACACAAAAACTGCAAATCAATTTGAAACTTACTTGAAAGCTGGAGGAATGTGCCACTTCTTTCTTATATCACCAACTTCAGCCGACTGCATCGCCTGTGATTCTGTACTCAATCCCATGAGTTCAGTCTTCCGCAAAAGTGAACGGAACAGTGAGGCAGAAGTGGACAATGCTCTGGGCATTTTCTGTGTTGGGTCTGTAAAAGAAAATCATTATCAATACAAATACAGATATTACATATTGTTAGTGACTAACATAATCACATTTCAACTATCAAGTTACAGCACAGGCAGTCCCAGGGCTGCGGCGGGGGTTCCGTTCCAGTTGCATGCCAGACGGAAAATGCCGTAACTCGGAACTCGTAATAAAAATTTATAAAAATGAGAGAGAGAGAGAGTTATGTAAGCTTGGGGAAGGAAACAGATTTTTAAGCTTTACCCTGGTATTAAACAGGTTTCCTCCCCTCCTTCTAATGAACCCTCCCAGTGGCTACAGCTCCCTAAACCAGTTTTCTCAACTCATTATAATGTCAAGAGCTACGCTGCTCAGACTCCTAGTTACAGTGCTTATGGCACTGTAATACTAGCTACGCCGTTGTAACTTCGGAACATCAGCTGTAAGCCAGAACAGATTTTTTGATGAATATATCTGAAAAAGTGCCGTAAGCTTGGAATGCCGTAAGTCAGAGCCGCTGTAACCCAGGGGGACTGCCTGTATCTGGAATTCACATCCTTAATGCTTAAATATCAGTAATAAATCAACTTTAACTGATGCTCCAGATTTTTAGGACACTTTGAATGATGACTAGGGTTTTGATTCTAGTCTATCCATACAATGAACAAACAGTTTATTTCACTGGGATTATTGTGTTTTCTTGACAATAAGTCTTCATATTTTCAATGCAGGGTAGTTACTACCAATAAATGGTTTACAAGAGCATGTACCCATGCAGTTGCTCTTATGATGTGGAGGTAGGCATCTTGTAGGTCCACCGAGATCATGAAGTCCCCCTCTCTTAAGGATGCCCTAGGAGAGCTGTTAATCAGCTTAGTGGTCTGGTTAAACTAAGATATACTTAACTTTAAGGATGCCAGGACTGACCGAAGTCTGCATGATGCCACCCGGCCCCACCCAAAACAACAGCTTTCTCCACCAGGAAGAGACAACTGTAAAATCTGGGGAACTGTCAAACACAACCTCCACTGTCCCCTTCTGTAGCACTGCCTCAACCTCCTTCTGCAGGGATTTCACAATTGGCAAGTGTGGCTTGTAGGACAGCAATGGGATGGATTGGGGTCCTTGTGGGGCCAAAGGGCAGACTGCACCCCTGGTTCACTACTGTCAACTCCTCTGCCCCATATTGCTGCCACACCGTCCATTTGCTGTCCAGGCAATCCCACACTCATGGCAGCTCAAGGGGAGACTCTTCTTCTCACATTGAGCCTCCCCTCTTTCTTGGTTGGTTTCTTCGTCTGTGAACTGGCTGAGCTGAGTGAAAGAATTGAGATGCTGCATCTCCCCCATACTGGGACCACCACTGAAGCAATGCTGTCTATACCTAGGCCTTTGAGAGGAACGTCATCCTCTGGCATTGTGCTGTCTGCCCAGGGGGCTAGTCCTGCTTGCACTCTTCCTTGGCTGATGGGCACCTTGGGATGAGACAGTCTGTGAGAACAGGGTAACCCTTGACTCCTCTCTCCTGATTTCGATGGCCTGCTGCAGTCTTTTTGGTGGAAAGTAGCTTGAAGAGTCCAGCAATGGGCTGTCCTGCAGCGACAGCCAGCTCTCCTGAGAAATATCCTCTGGACTACTGAGAGGAAGACTCACACTGCCTCAGAATAATGCTTGCCCAGAGACGGCTTATCTGATGCACAATATACAACAGTGCCTTGCCCAATGGTCCAAGGTACATCCAAAGGCCGGGTCATCTCTCCGGGATCACAGCATCCTTGATCTTGATCTCTGCAAGTGATACTGCCTGGCACCTCTTAAACCAGGGGATGAGTCTTATGGTTCTTGGTAACACCAACTCCGTGTTGGAGGCATTCGCCCTGCTAAACTTAACTGGTTGCTGCTTGAAACAGTCAAGCGGCATATCACTAAGTCGAGATTCCTGTGAAAGGTGGTGGGCTTCTCGAGAACACAGTACTTGGCCTGATGGGGCATCAGGAGAGGAAGTAGTTACCCCAACCTGGCTACAACCAGTGAGTTCTCCGGCTCTGCCACCCCATTGTCAAACTTAGCGATCAGACCTTGGACAAGGGGTGATAAGGCCTTTTTTCAGGTGTTGGCAAATGTAGGCCACCAAATCCAAAAATCCACTCTTCCTCAAGGGCCTCTAGGTGAGCAAGGTCTTCCTTTCAGGGTCTATGGTGCTCCTCTCTGCCTAACATCTCAAATCCTCTGGGGTGGTTAATAAGAATGTTTCCTACTGAAGGAGGAGGCTCTCTACAAAGTCCTTCACCATCCTGCCCTCCATACATTCCCTATGCCAATAGGCAGGTGGAACTCCAGTAACACTGGGGAAGGGGAGAACCTGTTCTTGCTGTTTGGCAAGGAGTCCCGGCACCCCAAAACAGCATTAAGCAGAGCAGGTTAAAGACTTGCTCGATGGAGTCCTGGAATCTACGTCCCACCTACCCGATTGGGGTCAGGAGGTCATTGCTGGACCTTCTCCTGGAGTGGCAGCACCTGCAGTCTCTATGGGGACAACCTGAAGAGGTGCTCCAACATTCCTGTCCCAATCCCCTTGGGGAGCAAAATCTCCTTATGCTGTAAGTGCTGTCCCTCAACACAATCTTGTTCCATCAACTCTGAGTCCACCATCCTGCTCCTTCTGGATGCTGATCTGTCCCAAAGCTGCTAGCAAGACACCAAGGAGAAAACTGATGAGGTAATGGGGGCAACAGATGGAGACCTCTCTCCGAGTCCCAACTCCTACACTGCTGCAGATCACCCTCTCTCCAGTGGCTGGTACTTCAAGGGGGAAGAGGAGGACGTCATGGAGTCAAAGCTAGAACTCTTCTTTGACACTACTGCGTCCTCTTGCTTTGCACTTTTATAGAGGGATGAAGAAATTTGTTTTTATTTAGCATTTCCCAACGTTTTGTGAGAGAGAGAGAGAGAGAGAGAGAGAGAGAGAGAGAGAGAGAGAGAGAGAGAGAGAGAGAGAGAGTGTAATTGTCATTGTGAGTGGTTCGGTTGTTGGAGTTGGTTTTACGGCTGTCTCTCTGTCTGTCGGTCTGTCGGGGAGTTTTTTTCGGTTTTGGGAGGTCTTGGGCAGTTGAGGTCCAACCTTGAAAGTGAACGGGAGTTCGTCTGTTTTTTTTGGGACCACATTAATGGTTCATGTGTCTCTTCTTTTTTTTTTGTTCTGTTGTTGGTGGAGGGTCGGTTTAAGTTTTTTTGTTTCGTGGGTGTGTGCTGTGATTGGCGATCGTGGACCTTATCCATCTCCAGCAACCGAAGATCAGGGTGAGTGTTGCGTGTTGTGTTGTTTGTATGGTGTGAATACCGCCACATAATATTTGGCGCCCAACGTGGGGCAGCTGTTGTGCAGCTGCAATTGAGATTAGTGGCTAGTAGTGTGACTGGAGGGAATGGAAGAGGAACTGGTGAGGTTGAGAGAGGAGTTGCGGCTGGCAAGAGAGAGAATGGGAGGCTGAGGGGTGAGAATGAGGAGTTGAGGAGTCAGTTGGAGGAGATGGGAGGAATGCTAAGAAGTGCAAAAGAAGAAATGAAAGGGGAGATGAAAGAGTCAGAAGAGAGAATGGAAGAGAGAATGGAAGAGAGGATGGATAAAAGTTGGAGGAATGATGAGAAGTGTGGAAGAAATGGTGAAAGGTATGTTCAAGGGTGTTTTTGGAGAAGGGGCTGTTGGAGGCAGGTTCTCTGGAACGTGTGAAGGGGCAAGAGAGAAAGAAAAGGAGGAAGAAGTGAATGGAAGCGTGAGTGATGAAAGTGATATGGGAATAGGAAGTAAGAAACGAGGGAATGAGAGGCAGGGTAAGAAAAAGGGGAATGAAAAGCAAGGGAAGGAACAGAGGGAAAGTAAGGATAAGTCAGGGGAAGAAAAAGGGAAGAAGGGAAAGGGAAAGGAAACTGGTAAGAAGGGAAAGGAAGTGGGAAAGGCAGGAAAGAAGGGAGAGGGTGAAGGCAGTAGTGATAGTGAGGTGGATGGAGGTGAGTGGATAAAAGTGGATAAAAAGAGGGGAAGAAGAGTGTAATGAGTAAGATGAATGTAAGTGCAGAAGTGGACTCTTTGTATTCGGAAGAGGGTATGAAAGGACAGAGCGAAAGTAGTGAAAGTGAGAGTGAAAGTGAGAAAGAAGTGAGAAAGGCTATGTATGTGAGGGGAGGTACCCGGTGTGAAAAGTATAATGAGTATGGAAGTAGGGATGTGCATGATTTCTTTAGGGAGTATGAAAGGTTTTGTCAGGATAAGTATGGGGAAAGTAAGAGAGTATGGGCACGAGAATTAGGAGAGTATTTGACTGGGTTTTTACTTGACATGTATAGGGTTATTATGAGTGTGGGAGAGGTTGAGTATGACAAGGTGAAAGCTAGATTAGTTGAGCAAGCGAGGCGTATGAAAGCGAGTGTTAAGTATAAGAGGAAGAATGAATTTGATGAGGCAAGAATGAAAGCTGGGGAAACCTTGTCACTGTATGCTTGTCGGCTGGAGACGTTGGCAAGGAAGAAGTTTGGGGATGATGGGATAGATGAATGTAAGGAGTTAGTACGGGAGTTGTTAGGGACAGTGCCAGATGGAGTTAGAGAATTTGTGAACTTGAAGCGAAGGAGAAGAAAAGATGGACGAATGAAAGGTTGACTTGGGGAGAAATTTTGGAAATTGTAGAAGATTATGAGCTTGACAGGGTTATAAAAGAGAGCAGAAGTGTAAGTGTAAGGGCTGGGGTAGATGAGAGAGTACCAGAGTTCGGGAAGCTTTAGGGATGCAGTGTTGAGGGGCCCAATGAGAATGGCCGATAGTGTAATAGATAGGAGTGTAAGAGCAAGTAATGTAGAGGTGCCAGTGAGGATGAATGATGGGTTTGTAAGGGAACAACGGGTTGGACGGGTTAGGGATAGTAGTGTACAAAGGGGAAGGTCGATGAGTGGAAGTCGAGCTAGTGTTTTAGATGTGGAAAGGAAGGACATACAAAGAATGAGTGTAGGTGGGCTTTAGGAGCGTGTTTGGTGTGGGCAACCGGGACATTTGGTAAGGGAGTGTATGAAAGATAGGGGTTAAATGCTACCGTGCGGACAGGTGGGTCATGTTGCTAATGGTTGTAGGGGTACCCAGTGAATGTAATATGTGGTAACTGTGGTAAGAATGGGCATTATGCGAGAATGTGTTCAGAACCGAGAGCTGTGTGACGAATGTGGAATGGAAGGGCATGTATCAAGTGTATGTAGACGAAAGAGGGTGACTGTGACAGCGAATCGGGAAACTGAGTGTGAAGGGGGTTCAAATGGGTGGATCCTCCAGGATGCAAGCGGTGCGTGTGATGCATGTACGTGAGGGGTTGTTGCATGAGGGGGGCTTTGCTGGAAAGACTGACGAGTGCATGAAGCAATTTGTTTTGATAGAGTATGGCAGAAAACGTAAGAAGAAAGGAAGAACGTAAGTGAACGGAATGATCGTAAGTTGTGTGATAGGGGTGTGAGTGCCAAAGTGAAAATGAGTGATAAAGCGTGTAATACGGATGAATGGGATGGTATGGATAGAACGTATAGTATATGCAGGTTTGATATAACCGAGTTGACTGAACGTGTAGGGGTTGGTGAACGGTTGGAGGTGAGCGAGAGTGTAAGAGTAAGAGAGCGTAGCAGTGATAGACGAGTGATTGAAAGCATGAATGAATCGTTGCAAGAATTGGAAAGGTCAATGAGGAATGGGATGGGTTAGTTGAAGAATTGGGGAGGTATTTGGGAATGAGTTAGAGGGGTATAGATGAGATTGTGGATGAAATTGAGAGTGGTAATAGTGAAGAAGATAGCGTGAATCTGAGAGAATGGAGGGAGAAGATGTGAGTTTGAATGTTGCTAGAAGAGAGAATGATTCTGAGAGAATGATTGTGTGCCCATGACGCGATCTAGAGGACCTGCTAGTGAGCATCCGTGGGTGTTGCGTAAAAGCGATTTGAAAGGGGTGAAAGGTGTTGGTTGGGAAATGCTATAAGGGGGAGAAATATAGAGGATGAAGAAATTTGTTTTTATTTAGCATTTCCCAACGTTTTGTGAGAGAGAGAGAGAGAGAGAGAGAGAGAGAGAGAGAGAGAGAGAGAGAGAGAGAGAGTGTAATTGTCATTGTGAGTGGTTCGGTTGTTGGAGTTGGTTTTTACGGCTGTCTCTCTGTCTGTCGGTCTGTCGGGGAGTTTTTCGTTTTTGGGAGGTCTTGGGCAGTTGAGGTCCAACCTTGAAAGTGAACGGAGTTCGTCTGTTTTTTTGGGACCACATTAATGGTTCATGTGTCTCTTCTTTTTTTATTGGTTCGTTGTTGGTGGAGGGTTCGGTTTAAGTTTTTTTTGTTTCGTGGGTGTGTGCTGTGATTGGCGACCGTGGACCTTATCCATCTCCAGCAACCGAAGATCAGGGTGAGTGTTGCGTGTTGTGTTGTTTGTGGGTGTGAATACCGCCACATTCTCATTGCTGATGTCAAGGAGGATGAACCTTCTGAAGGGGCAGGTTCGGCCAAGTAGTTGAGCACATATTGAATCATATCTCCTGGACGGGGTTGTTTGCTTCCTGATGAGGGAGGCAGAGAAGCAGTTGCAGAAGCAGGGGCATAGGGGAACCTGGAATGGGAGGAGGAACTTGAGAAGGGTTTATGGTAGCCTCACTCAGATCTGGCCATCTTCTTTCATCTCCTCTTCACATAAAGGGCCTACTACAACTTCTGCCAATCAATGCACTCATCACACCAGTCTTCTTTTCTGCACTCTTTCCTCCAGCACAAGATGCACACAGAATGTGGATCAACCACTAAGGGTGACATAAACTTACTATCCTCCACGGTAGCCATCACACACACAAGGGGCTTGCACAGGATGCATGACACTATCAGACAGAAGTCATCCAAGTGGCTTGCACCACTGACAAAAGGAAAGCACTGAAAAATAAGACCTCTTGCTCCCTTAAAAACCACAATACACTGCACATCAAGAATGATATCTGGCTACTGGAAGAATCTTGCAAGCACAGAAAGCAAGAAAAATACAGCACTCCACAAAAATCTCACACACAAGGCACGCACAAAGGAAACCTCAGCAACAAAAACAGGACATTCAATAACAACCAGATATACCATCGACTAAGAACACAAAGAACAAGCTAGACCGCCTGAGGTCTTGAGAGGCTAAAGAACTAGGTGATAGGATTTTGTTTTTGAATCAATGACAGCCAAAGTGTGCCTTGCACAAGAAACTCCATTTATAATATAGGTATTTATTCTCAGTCGCTGGAAGGTCTGGTTGTCATTGACAGTCCTGTTTATGTTGCAAGATTTCCTCTGTGATTGCCCTGCATGTGAGATTTTTGTAGAGTGCCTTATTTTCCCTACTTGCTGTGTTTGCAAAATTCTCCCAGTAACTAGATATCAATCTTGCTGTGCAGTGTACTGTGGTTTTAAGAGGGGCAAGAGGTTTTTTTCAGTGCTTTCCTTTTGTCAGTGGTGTGCAAGCCACTTGGATGACCTCTGTCTGATAATGTTGTGCATCCTGTGTGTGAGATGACTACCATGAAGGATAGTAAGTCTAGGTCACCCTTAGTGGTTGACTGATTATGAAATTTAGGTCTTGAAGACCAAGTGCCAGAACCCATCAGAATTATTCAGGGCAGCGATGAAGATGAAATATATAAATTAATGCTGTGACTGATAATGAAAAGGTGCATGATAACATACTGTACTAATAAAATCCTTAGTGGTTGATCCACAATCTGTGTGCATCTTGTGCTGGAGGAAAGATTGCTCAAAAGAAGATTGGTATGCAGGAGTTGCAGTGGGTCCTTTATGAGAAGAGGAGATGAAAGAAGGTGGCTACATCTAGGGAGGCTACCATGAACCCTTCGCAAGTTCCTCCTCATATTCCAGCTTCCCCTAGGCACCTCCCTCCTCCTCCTGCAACTACTTCTCTGCCTCCCTCATCCGGAAATGAACAACCCCATCCATGAGAGATGATTCAATGTGTGCTCAACTACTTGGCCACACAGAGCCAATCAGGCCAGCTTCCTCTGACTTGAGACAACCAGTTTCCGATCCTCATTCTGCGCAACTGGAACCTACCCCTTCAGAAGGTTTGTCCTCCTTGACATTAGCAATTTCTCTCATTGCCATTCATTCTAAATACCAGTTTCTTGCCTTTTCAAAAACAGGAATAACACCAAAATAATAAGGCTTTCTAAGAGATATTACTGTATAATACATCGTCCAACTTCAAAAGTCACGAACTCTTAAAATTCTTAACCTGACTTCAGTTTACAAGAGGTGATAATGGGTGGCTATCAAATGACCAGACAACTAAATGCTTTCTCTGTGTGCTGATAGCTTGACATTCTAGGGAGAAAACAAAGCTTGTTCACAGGAAAAAAATTCTGGCAGTGTTATTCTGTACTGCTACATCAAGCATTAATTCATAGCAAGTCAAATAAATGAATCAATTCAACATACAATTTACATATCTTAACTGTATACAAAAATGTTTCCAGTACTCACACCACGGGGTAGGTCTGTTGTTCTTATTAAAAAGATATTTATCTCGATATCGCCCAAGCTTGCGCTGAATGCGATCTTGAATTTCCTGACTGGTTCCTGATTTGTCTGCCTCATTCTGTTTCATATGCAGCTGCAATGCCAACCAGTTTCGTTTCCTTCGTCTGAAAAGGTTTAAAGTCCAGTGTAATTAGGTAAAAAATATAATTATGATTAAATCTACACATCGTTGATTCCCTAACATAAAACTGAAACAAAGCTAACAGTCCAAAGTAACTACTGTATTATCATTTGATCTCCACTATAAACTGTAAATTCATAAATTTGGTAAAATATCCTGTTTAGTCCAAAATGAGGAAGTGATTTCATTCTCATTCAAGGATATGAATTTTAGTGCACTAAGCACTTGACTGTTGCAGATGATTTATGAGCTTCTTGCTGCTAGGTTTGGTGTTATAAAGATAATCTGAATAATTTAATTACAAAGAAAAATTATTTTTTTCAAACAAACCACCACTCATATACAGGCCACATTTGTGGTTTTAGAATTTACCAGACCATGTCTCTGAATAACGGGCATTTGCCAATTACAGCTAAAAGAAAAGCGAGAGCTACTACCAATTCTCCTGTCTTTTATGGAAAAGAATCCTGGTCTGGAACATTTAAAGACCACAAATGTGACCTGCATATGAGTAATGGGTTTGTAGAGAAACAAAAATAATTTTAACTTAATTTTTTTTTTAAAGATCTTTACATAAGAGTAAGTGCCAAAAGATCCCCGCATGGAACCTTGTAGATGGTACTAAGGTACTTTGCAGCACTCTCTTGGTTCCAGTAGCATTGCTTCTTGCCTTACGCTTTCCTGTATTCCTTTTGCTCCCTTCTTACTTAGCTATCTTTGCCCATTTTCCATTTTCATCTAAGAAAAAGTCATTCCGATGAGCTGTATGAGTGACTACCGCTGTGATTTACGTGGTTGTGTTGCAATTCATTATAATACAAATAAAGTACGGGCCCTCAAAAACTTGGCATTTGTACAGGTATAAACTGCATATTATTATTACTCTTTAATGTAAAGAACTTTGATAAGACCACTAAGTCACACTTCTAGACTCACTTAGCTAAGCGGTGTAAAGTAATTCAAGATAAAGTTAAACTGGAATATGGTAAGTTAAAATAACTGTGGCAAGTAATCACAAATAGCAATTATGCATGCATAAATGTGATGTAGAATGGTAACAAAGTTGGCAGTGAAAGAGACTCCTGATAAACTAGGTATACATTCAGTCACTTGACGGCACCATTGACTATGTGCTTAACAGAGAATTCTATGATAATTATTCTGAAAATGGAACATAAACCGTGGGCAAAAATTACTACATCCAACAGATAAACTACTTTTCCAATTCTCTAATTATACATTATACAATTATATAACAAACGTTTTGAATTCTTACCTAATGAGCTCTCTATCTGTATGTAATTTACAATGGGCATAATACGGATCTGCTTGATCAGCTTCCCCATGATTTACCTCAGACAACAGCCCCTCTCGCTGTGCACTACAAAAAAAAAAAGAAAAAAATTTTAAATTTATAAATAAATGGACTATCAAACTTACTGCATTTCAGCTCATAATTTGTCAACAATAGCAGCAAAATGAAGTTTTCATAATAAAACTAATATTGTAATACTTACCTGAATACCTGAATTAGCCCTGGTCACCCACCAGCCCGAACTACATCCCCATAGCTTTTACCCACTAAGTGGGTAATTAACTGTCAGTGTTACCAACGCTTACAGGAAAATCCTGTGAAATGAGTTACCTGAAGTACCATTGGCAACGCTGCTGCAAGTCCCGGAAGAGTGAGGCCAAGATCCCCAATTGCATTATTCACTATTCAAATTGAAGTGGGGAGGAGGATGGGAATCATTCAAGTGTTCAGGTAAGTATTACAATATTAGTTTTATAATGAAAACTTCATATTGTAATACACTCCCTGAACACCTGAATTAGCCCGATTAACAATATTTTAAGGAGGTGGGATCAATCTAATTCAGCCCGACCTGCCAACAGGGAAAGGAGGTAACTCATTATTTGCCTACTCTGTATAAATGAATGTATCCTCACCTGGTTATCCCACTCGGCAGGTGAGGATGCCTGTAGAGAGAGTACCCCCAACGTCAGTCTCGTGTCTAGGTACTGTCTAAGTCGAGCTACCTCTCATGTGGTATTCAAACCTCCTCATGGATAGAGTAGCAAAAAAAACCAACCTACCATGTGGCTAATCACAGCCTCCCATGAGTAGCGGAGAACGACGAACTTCCCATGTGGCTAATCAAAGCACTCTCATGTATGGAGGGGTACAATGAACCTCCCATGTGGCCATTGTAGCCTCTCATGTATGGAGGAGAAGTTGAGTGTGCAAGATCTTTGAGTTCTTCACCGCCCGTTGCCGCCGATGTCTGTGCAGAAGAGGTTGAAGAAACCAAACCTGTCCACTGGATCTGCCTAACTTCACAGTACTAACGCCAAAATTAACACTCTCCCTATGAATCCCGACCAACAGAGAATCCTAAGTTCCTTGGACTACATTCATAACCTAAAGTCCCCTCCCACCTTGACATTACTAAGTAAGTATAAGATCAAGTTGGTCGCCACAAAGGGACCCAGCTAGTAGCTCTTCTCCGAAGAAAACCGAATGTCTCTGAGGTAGAAAGTCGTGAAAACCGACACCAGCTTCCAAGTGGCCACCTCTAAGAACCTCCGCACTAAGAGAGTACCCCCTCAGCTAAATGAACGCATCCTCAATAATAGAGTTGCCACTACACACGGACTAAGAGAATAACTCTCGTGTAAGGAGGAGAATGATGAACCTCCAAAGTGGCTATTCAGAGCCTACCATGTATGGAGGGAATGAGGTAGCGTGCCAAGCCGTTGACCCTCCGCCCTACAGGTTGCAGCAAAGGCTGGATGATAATGGTGAAAATGCAGTTGTCAAGAAGATCTTCCACATCAGAAGGAACATCAGAACTTCCGAAGGAGCATTAGGAGTTCCGGAAACCAAGGGCGTTAGGGCCAGCAAGGAGTTAGTCATACACGTCTTGAGACTCCCGCAATTCCTGATTACCTGATGAATGGGACCGAATGGCGGAAAGCATACACCTCTAAAGTTCTTTAGAACTTGTTCCCCCCGAGTTCTCAGATACGACACGGCAGTTACGATGTCGCAAAGCAGACCCACTACTCTGTTGTGCACTAGGACTGAAAAACACCTGAGGGCTTCCTTAACAGCCCTGAGTTCTCGAAGATTATGACTCCTCTCGTTCCTGATCCCTCCAGAGGCCCAGCGGCCCAGCTTCGGGTTGAGAGAGAGAGAGAGATTGATTGATTGATTCTGACGAAGGAACCCGAGAGAAAAGAGCCTCAACAGATACGTTGAGAGGAACCCTGATACCCGCAGAAGGGTTACCCGCTACCTTGTAAAAACCCCTCCTGAATAGGAAGCATTGAATCTTGCTTACTTGACCCTATCAAAGCCACTAACCTACATCTGCCTCCCTCAATGCCTGTCCGACATGGCCAAACCAAACCAGATTCTTTGATGATTGAGCAACTACCAGTTCCATCGCATATAGTGACTTGAACATCACTTGATTCGGTAGTGTAGGCTTCTCCGGAGCCTTGGACTAAGGACAGAGTATGGATGAAATCCACCATCCGCTTATACTCATTCATCATTAGCTTAAGGAAAATTAGTATCCGATAGCAGATCCTCTTCTTCAAATGAACAATCCTTGTCAGACTGGCCAGACCGAGCCGAAGAGAAAAAGAGACAGGCCGACCCCTAGCAAAGGCCGAACTCAAAAAACCGGAACTCGCCACACCTGGGTGCGCGAGACGGACACCTGACATATCAATCGTGAACATACTGGAGGCACCAAAGTAGGCTGCGCAAACCCTGCACCACCCAACGACGATGACGCAACACCTGGGCCAGCCACACCTGGGCAGACAACACCCACTCCTGAGAGCAAAGAGGCCGCAACACCTGAACCATGCAAATCCAGGTGTATCAAAACTGCATGAGGATGGGAATCCGGAACTGAAGACCTGCTGGTTAATGAAGAAGGGGGAAAAGTCCTTGATGACCCAGAATCAACCCTGAACCTACATGGACGCCTTAAACGAAGGGACAGAGAAACCTGCAGGAAAGTTGAGAAAGAAGCCAAAGGAGGGAAGAAGGAAGAAGCCACACTCGGAGTAACCACCGGGGCGCCTAATGCCGACATTGGACAGGTGGAGAACATACCAATTGGACTGGAACTCAAAGAGAGTTTTGAAGGGGAAGCTACAAGGTACCAAACCCAAGGTAACAGAGGAAGGCAAATTACCAGCTATCCTAGAGAATGGAAAGGTTGAGGAAACTATCGGTGCTGATACACTGAACGCTGGCGCAGGCAAACCGCCAACTGCCATAGCATCCGCAAGAATCGCAGAGGATACATTACGGTTAGAAGCCTGTAAAGAATGAAAATAAGGGGTTGCTGATGCCTCCGCAAACACCCGAGAAGCAACTACATTGAATGCCTGAGAAACTACAGGATTCGCAAAAGGTGATAAAAAAAAAGAAGACGGATCCATTAACCATTAAATGCCAACTGGATGTACCGTAAGTCGACTAAAATTGTCTGTCGGGTGACGAGCGGACGTACCGTACGTCGACTACAAAAAATTTCAACCTTCGGTCAACTTTGACTCTACTGAAATGGTTGAAAAACGCAATTGTAAGCTAAAACTCTTACATTCTAGTAATATTCAATCATTTACCTTCATTTTGCAACAAATTGGAAGTCTCTAGCACAATATTTCGATTTATAGTGAATTTTTGAAAAAACTTTTTCCTTACCTCCGCACGCACTAACTCTGCCAAAAATTTCAGAAATTCTTTCGTCATTTTGTCGTAATTTTTGCACCATTTTATATTAGCCGTTACATAAAGTTTTATATATGAAAATGTGCGCAATTTCATGTAAAATACAACAAAAAACAACCCACGATTGTAGATTTTATCAGTTTGGAAATATTTTCATATAAATCACGATAAGTGCCAAAATTTCAACCTTCGGTCAACTTTGACTCAACCAAAATGGTCGAAAAACGCAATTGTAAGCTAAAATTCTTACATTCTAGTAATATTCAATCATTTACCTTCATTTTGAGCTGGTGGGTGACCAGGCTAATTCAGGTGTTCAGGGAATGTACTGCAATAAGCAAAATTGTCTAAAAACAATGTAATTTTTTCAGTGCTGCAATAAGCAAAACTGTCTAAAAACAATGTAATTTTTTCAGTGCAAATCCATTGCTTTACATATATCATGCTTCACATGAAATCCCATACCCCGACAATCCTCTGTAAAAGTATAAATAAGTTCAGCTGGCTCCAGTTGGTCCCTCAAGTCTCTGATGGTTAATTAAATTACTTTTTGTGTAGTCTGTCAAGTCAGAAAGGACGTTATTTTGGTTTTAGTAATGGCCCTGTACAAGAAAATGAATTTTTAAAAATTACATTGAACAGCAAGATGATGATAATGAGGACGAGGAATATTTCTCATGGAAATAAAAGCATTGGTTGTCTAATTACTATTACTTTCTGCCTTTGTAATAAAAATTTAATTATCTTTCTTAGTACTTTGTTAAAAGCCTTTTCAAGATTATATTCTTTTGTGGTACTTTTCATGTAGTTGCCTCATAAATGAAGACAGCTCCAGCTGTTGATTTTCCCGACATAAAGCCAAACTGACTATTATCAATTAACCTTTTCCAATATTTTCCAGACTGTAACACTTTTCTGTCATTGATGAGCCTCAATAAACAGGGAGATGTGGATAATGGAAGCCAATTTTATATTTCATAATGTAATGAAAATGAAGAGCTGATACAATAGACATATGTAAGTCAAATGAGAGCATTTTTTAGCTGCAACATTTGTAAACTGGATACTTCACTTTGTTACAGTAATAAAATGAAACGGATTACACCACACATTAATTTGATATGAATTACTGTATAACATTTATCTTCCACAATTCCACAAATAAAACATTTAAAAAATCCAAATTCCTTTACAATTCTTTAAAAAAGGATCTCACTTCTGAACCTTTACAAATCTAAACTACTGATCAATTCTATTTCAAAGTGAATCAGACTATTCTGAAAACTATCCATATTTATATTCACAAGCACTGAGTTTCACAAATTGCTCTGATAAGGTCTCCTAAAAATTGTTAAGAAAATAAGCATAAATGCAAATACATTCATGAACTAAGCAGAAAAAACTTGCCAAAGATACCAGTTCTAGCAATACAGTACATGACAGGCATACATACCATGTTACATGAAAATATTCACGACACATCCCAGCATCGCAACCGATACAAACACCAGTTTTTGAAAAACGTTCATCTTCACAGAGCGAACAAGTTTTGGAACCCCATTTGTTGTATGGCATCTCAAATAAGGTTGGGAAAGACAACTTATCAACCTATAAAGGAAAGAAAATGTGAAAAATATACATGAATATGTGGCTTATGAAAGCATCCATAAAAAACAGCATTCTTTCATATAAGTTACACAATTTTACTTTCTGCCATGAGTAATGTCACTGTGCAAGAGAAAATACTTAACAAAACAAACACTTGATAGCTATCTGACATGGCTAAAGGAGAAAAAATATTCAGAATAGCAAAGCGCATAAGGGAAGATGGAAAAGTAAGAGGCAAAGTATACAGAAAAAAAGAAAGAGAAACACATAACTGGAACATTGGAGGCAGTATTTTGAAAATATTCTGAATGCTGAGAATGAATGTAGGAAGATGTTGGCATAACTTCCAAAGAGGTTACAAGAGCCCTCTTGAAGTTGAGAAGCAGAGAAGTATCAATACCAATGGGAATAACAAGCAATTTGCTAACAGCATCTAAAGATTTAGTCAGCAATAAGTTGACCAAATTCTAAAGAGGGATGGGACAAGAGTGGAAAAAATTGTGACCATTAGAAAACATAATACTTTCATAGCAGTACACATGAAAATAAAACTTGCCTAAACCTTATGAATGTCACCTTCTAAAACAACAATTAGAAATCTACTTACTTCACTAAAAGCTACACCAGGGATGTACAACGCACACACAAGATGGACCCAACGTCCCATTTCTGTTTCTTTGAAAATGGTGTAACCTGGAAGGAATTTTTTTCAAAATTAATTTGTTCACACAAAAAATTATAATTAACCTAATTCTAGCAAACAAATCACCAACACTTCAGTTCATACTAAGGAGAAAATAGAGAAGTTAAATACCGGTTAGCTAACAACCTTCCATGCGTACATATGGATACCTTAGGTCTCCATCAGCCGTATGCCGAACAATTCATGTTGCTTGGCCAGTGAGCTGCAAGTGACAGCAGGGTTGGGAGGCAGGAATGCATTATGGGAAGTAACTGTTTTATATGAACTAATTAACTGAGCATTTAAAAATTCATATTTGTTTTACCACACCCATTACTTATAACTTGCCAAAAACACCATTTTAAATAACAGTTTGAGCTCCTATGCATCCCAGAAGGAGATGACTGATAATTACTGGATCTGTTTCAGAGCTCCTGGGATCTGATATATACTGAAAGAAACCGCAAGTACTCATTAAATGGAGAAACTTATATTAAGAAGAACTCCACATGTTTATTCTGAATGGTGAGGGTGAGTCCCACTACCTTTTTTGAGTTCTATGGGAATGTTGATGTTAATGACTCCCTTACAACAAAAAGTACCCCCTGAGGTAATTAACGTACCATGGGACAGTATTCAACCATAATATAGGAAATGTAGTGTGCAATAAACCTGGAAACCACATCTCCAAGGGTGCCATAATGGGTAAAGCACCTTGTTTGGTACCTCTGCATTTTTAATGTTAAAACTAAGTTGACACCAAGATTACATTTAAAAAATATAGTAGAGGGAGCTCTGGTCACATGGACAAGCACCTAACCTTGTCCTGCTTCACTATCCAATACATTACCATTTACAGTTAAGATAACTTGTATGAGCCAAGGTAAAATCGTATTTTAGGTCAATATGCTTATCCAGTAAAGAGGAACAGTTTGAACATTCCTTTCCCGGCATAATTTGAGAAACCAATGAACGTTCTGACAAAGTTTTGCTGGTATAATGCAATCACAAACCATGCCAAGTGTCTGCAAAACACTGTTCCATTTCTGTGCACCCGTGCCACCGACAACATAAGGTTCATGAGGATAACATAACACTGTTTATAGAGCCAAGTCAAAACAGAGTACTCTGAACTGCAAGACCTTGCCTAACCTGAGAAAGCAAATGTATTTCCTTGGAGCTGTATGAACAAGATCATGGAAGCCAGCATCTAACATGTTTACAGATAATAGGGAGTCCCCTTTCCAGATGGACCATTGAATCTCCTTACCCGATAGTGGTGAACTGAAACAATTCCCTTTGTGCATGAGATATTTCTTGAACAGAATGCTTCTTTGGATAAAATGGCACTGGTTACACTCAAGGCCCATTCTGGAAGGAAAGAGCACTGGGGCAAACCCTGTGAGAGCCTAGGTTAGGGGTAAGCAACCCTTGGCATGCATGCTAAAAGTGGCATGCTAAGGACTCCTTTCCAGCACCCAAAACCCAAGGCTCAATTTTAAAAAAATAACTAAAGAGATAAAATTTCAATTTCTTTTATATGGCAACAGTATATCTCATTAATAGTAAATACATAAATGTCCATATTTTTTTCTCTCTCTAAGTCTAACTTGATTTTGTCTGCTAAAAATGTTAAAAATTTGCCGCTGCCTGACATACTACCTAATTTTCTGGCTAAAATAACTATATGTCCTCTATTTTTTATGCATCATTCATAGGATATTACAATCAATATAAGAATATCTTTAATTTCAAATCCTTTTATTGCGTTTTATTAAAAAACTGTAAGATGGGCACTGTAATGTTTTGAAAAAAGTTGAACTTACAATTGGTTTATGTGGTTCAAAACTACTAATAACCAGAATAATTGTTTACTCTTGCTAATAAATGATTTGGCCCATTTGGGCATGCAGAGTTGAGCCTGTGTTGAACAATCTGATCTTGAAAAATCTCTTATCCTTTATCTGGAAGGGGAAAAAGCTGAGGAGAGGCCATAGCTTTAGCCAGTTATTTTGCCTGCCACTCTATCACTAACATCAGAAAGTTTGTTAAGACTGCCTTAGTAAACCATAAGTCAAAAGTCAAATGGGCATCTCCAGTTCTCATGGAAGATTTGTGTAACCAATCTGCTACTAGTTTTTGCAGTTTCTGGTGTCCTGTTAAAGACAATGAAGTTCCAGTCACTAAAGGTAGGCTCAACCTGCTCAGCCTTAAGGCCTTCCAGGGAATAAAAAGACCTCCAAAATATGGACTTCATCCCTGTCTGTCCCACCTGGTCTTTTTTCACTGAGATGAGTCTTTATGTCTGAACCAGACAAGGACTACTTTTTACCAGGGATTTTAGGAAGCCTAAGTTGGTATTGGTCTAGTCTTAGTCACTTCATTTTCCTTAGATCACTTATTGGTCTAGTCATTTTCACTTAAGTCATTTTCTCAGTGACTTGAATTTCTGTTAAACTTAAAACTGAGACACCAAAGTTCTTAGAAGTATGGTAGCCTGTAGTCTGGAGACTTAGTGCTCAATCAGCTTACTAGTGTTCTTGATAGAGCTCAAATGGAATCACTCTGTTCCTAGGAGACAGAGTGGTTCCAAGACACTTGGAGCCTGTAAATCATAACACCTGACCAATCTACACAAGAAAGGCAAGTGAGATCAGGCAAACACACTGTGCCAAAGATTTTGAGATTTATTAAAAACTCCTTTTCACCTTTCCACACTTGGGCTTTGCCTTTCATCATATTTTATCTTAATTTTCATTATTTTGTTTTGTAAATTTTTGTTTTATTTAATTTTGCATAATAAAGGAAAACCTTAAAAAATCAATAAAGAGCCTGGGGATCAAAGTGCCTGCAAGCACGGACAAACAATGAACCACTACACTCACACACCACTATCCTTCCTTCAGAGATTTTTGCCAGTAATGGGTTTAATACGAAATAACCCAATTCACAATTCTGTTCAACAAGACAAAAACTACAATTACCAGGAAACGTATAATTTTTTTTTTTTAGTTTTAGTTTTATCGCAATAATTTAGTCTCAAGCTGCATGGAGTTTCATTTAAAATGAAGCCATGGCCCTTGGCAAAAAATTAATAAACTTTGAAAGGTAGTGAATTCCAAGTATACATCTAACACAATTAAATTGATAATTTAATAAATATTACATAAGCCTACACATCTGCAATATACACTAAATTAATAGTCCCTACACACAGTAAACGCCCCGTATTCATGGGGGATGCATACCACAAGCCCCCGCAAACAATTAAAATCCACGAATAGTTAACAACCCCCTCTAAAAACATTTATAACTGCCTATCTTGAAAGTTCAAATACCAAATGTATACCTTAAACTAGTATCCTACATCAAATATACCTTAAACTACTATCCTATTACTGTATTAATCTTTGAAATGATATTAATAATATTATATTTCAAAGTCACCTTAAACCTTTTACCCTTATAAATATCACATATACAGTACTTCTGATACTTCCACCCAATAACAGAGAGAGAGAGAGAGAGAGAGAGAGAGAGAGAGAGAGAGAGAGAGAGAGAGAGAGAGAGAGAGAGAGAGAGAGAGAGAGAGAGTATATCTTTCTATCAAACATTCTCCCCTTCTACCTATCTATCAACCTATCTATCCATCTCTCACATTCTGAGTATCCTTTGAGAGAGAGAGAGAGAGAGAGAGAGTGAGTTTTTCAGTATCCTTCGTAGCTATTTTATCTGACCACCAAGTGGGCAACATTTGCTACCCTTCGTGGTCAATACGCCAGGTAAGTTGACATGTAGATTACAAAACCGCGCCCCCCCTTGCTCCAAGCTTCAGAGAAGACAGGGAATCGACATGTTTTCTTTTAAAATTTTACATAACTTACTATAGAAATGCATAAATGTTGTAATTATAGCATGGAAAATATGAAAAAATTGATAAAAATATATATGTTACATATGCATAAAAAATCTATGAAAGAGAGAGAGAGAGAGAGAGAGAGAGAGAGAGAGAGAGAGAGAGAGAGAGAGAGAGAGAGAGAGAGAGAGACTCTTTGGCCACGTGCTAACCTTTTTTTGATGATGACAGTTACGCCTTCATCCATCCCCCTAGGTCAGGGATTGAACTACAATATTTTCTTTAATGAGTTGATATTTTGCTATGTTTGCATTAATATTAATATTTAAAAACTAGTAAATCATTTATTTATAATGCAAAACAAATAAACATACATATTGCATATGCATAAAAACTCTCTCATCTCAGTAAAAGAGAGAGAGAGAGAGAGAGAGAGAGAGAGAGAGAGAGAGAGAGAGAGAGAGAGAGAGAGAGAATTACTATCTTTATTACTTAATCTTATTAAACTTAATATTAATTCCTGTAAAGTAAATCATCATTTTTATCATAAAATGCATATGTACATACAGTTCAGTACTGAGTCACGAAAATAATAAGAAAATACAGAACATCGCTCTACGAAAAAATCTGCGAATGAGTTTTCCTGCGAATAATTTATACAGGTTCCACAGAAAATTCTGCGAATCACTGAGTCCGCAAATTGTGAGAACGTGAACCCGGGGGGTTTACTGTACATGGTTATAAAAATCAAGAAAAAACATCATGACTTATAATGTAAATCAAACAAGATTCTTTGCCACATGTTTTCATAACCTTTAAAATCAAAACAGTGCAATGACATAAATTACCTGAAAAAGAAAAAATAAGGACATTTTAACAGCAATAAAATAATCCACTTAAACATACCTAAGTTTGGACATAATTCACAGGGTGGCTGATCAACACTAGCCTTACAGGCATCGCAAAACCAAGGCTCTGTTGAACTTGAAGAGACTGTGCTTGATACAGACACCGAGTCACTAATGCCATAGCAGCCTTCGTGAACAGACACACTACACCCATCACAAGTCACAATTTCATTCAGGTCATCCGAATGGTCACCAAGGCACACAGAGCAGACCAGAATTCTGGGACGCTCTATCCCCTGAAACATCATAAACATTACCAATGAACGACTGTTGAAGCTCGACAATTTTTGAGCAGTACCCTATAGGACACAAGAAAAATATTTAAGAGAACTTTAAAATCCAACAAAAATATGTCGTACCATGAAATATCGTTAACCACCAACCTGACATCCTAGATGCTTTTACATTGTTTGAGAAGTTCAAGGCATGATTAACCTTAAAAGCCTCAGAGCAAAATAAAATAAGATTTTCTAGCATGGTAGCAGAAATCCTAAATATCTTATTCAAAATTCTCCATCATTAGTTTAAAATGAGGACATGCACTATGACTGAAATGAATATTCTTCAAGGATTTTTCTGTATAAATTATTAGTCTACCAAAGCAAAGATTTTCGATTACTTCTATAAATCACGATTCCTTCGGAATTACCTAACTTTGAGAGACAAAATTTTACGTGACCTTCATCCACCAAAAATTCAATTTCTTATTCTACTAGGATTCAAGTCAGGAAAAAGTGCAGTCACTTCAACAAATGCTAAGATCCAGGGCTGATCGTCACAAGCTAGGTTTCATCCCGTGCCATGCAGGCCATTACTAAGGATGCCTTTGCCTCCTTTATGCCTCATTCAACCCACTGTCTGCTGTGATATGGAAATCTGTGAACAGTCATTTGATGTTATTACAATCTCAAGAGGGTTAATCTGACCTTTCCTGGTTATTCATCTTCTTTGATATTGCCATGGAGCTAACAAACAAGATTGATAACACCCTTCGGGGTGGAAAACAAACTCCCACAAAGGTTTATTAAAAGGTGATAAGTTTATTCAACTTAACAAGTGAGATCCATCCACTACTTGACACCATTTTGATAGAGAAATGTGTATCATAATTTGACTCTTAAGCTTCTTAGCTGGGACATGTTCATCTTTTGTCATGGACTGCTCAGATTAGGTCACCTTATCACTGAAAATTTCAGCCACTGAGCAGCTACAACTTCTATAATTGCATGGTGCTATGCTATCAAGCTTTACTTGTAAACAAATAGCATCCCTGATTACAAGAGCAGTTCTTTCAACACAAAATGCCCCCAAGTACTGAACTGTCAAGTGCTATCTGCATTCCTGGTTACCATATAAAACTAAAACTAAAATGATGACTTTATCTAAAGGTTACGGATGTAAATATGTAAATGAGAATGAGAAAAGTGAAATAAAAGACCAAAATTCTAGCAGGCTAGATTATATGCACCTCCAAGCCTAAATAAAAAGAGTGAATTATACAATGTATGGACATGACAAAAGTGTAGTACCCCTGTAATGGTTGGAAAACCTTAAAATAAAAAAAGTGATAATTAAAAAAACAATGACACATCAAACATATACTTAACTCTATTTCATTTCTGAGTTAGCAAGTAATCTGTAAATTATTCTGAAATTAAATTTAAACGCACACTGTATTGACGTTTCCCTGTTAATCAAATTTCATACAGAGCCATAGCCATACAATTCATGGTAACAGACTACGACATCTTAAGTGTACTAATCAAAATGAATGTAAATGCCACAAAATTTTGTATGAAATTTTTAAGTCACAGAATCTGTTTTACAGCATTGTTAAGTGACAATAAATTTTTGTAGTAAAAAACCAATCTAGTAATTATCTTATTACTAATACTCTGCAAGTGTACAATACATCAGTTAGAATTCCTTCCTTCCTATTTGCTGACTACCCCTTCAGCAATAGACACTAACCTTTTCCATCTCCAGAGCCTGAGTTTTCCTAGCTCTTTCCAAGAGCTGTGAAACACTAAGATTTTTATCATTAACAGGGGGCAGTGCTACTTCTCCTTCACTTTCTTCTTCCTCATCCTCCTCCTCATCATCTTCACCATCATCATCGTCGTCATCATTATCCATAGCATCAGGATCACTATTTATGGATATATCATCATCATCATTGAGTTTGGCTTCATCGACATTAAAATCACTGTCATCTGAACTCTCACCTAAATCTAACTCCGCAAGATCAATGAGAGCTGCTTTTGACGGCTTAACTTTCCTCTTTCCTGGCTCTCGATCAACTGAAACAAAAAAAGTATGTAAAGTACCGTCCAGAACATTATTCTGATAACTTCAATGTGGATTCTGCACTAGAAGCACAATATTAAACCTGTTTTTTTGCAAACCCATTAATCAGAAATAATTCCTAGTCACACCAACTTCAAGGAGAAAAATACTACCTAACATGCTTAAGTTATGGACTCCACTAACCTGGAAAGAAAGGTGCCATTCGTCCGTGCTACCCTGCATCTTGAGAAGTGTGAGAAAGGAGGTGGGCACTGGAAAGTTAGGTTAAAGGGTTTGTAGAAAATGTGTTTTATTGTAAAAAGACAACTAGTTCTTATGAACCTTAGTAATCATAATTACCTTGAACTGCAATCTGCAAGGCTCCAAAGGATGATGAAAAGATGTAGATCTTTGAGACATCCATTCACTGGAATGGCCAAGAGAACAGCAAAAGGAGACATAGACATACTTGCGTGATCAAGAACACTAACATACACAAATCTGCTGGGTATCTTAACCAATTTGATCAGTAAATGAAAATGACTGCCAAGAGTTCTTAGGCAGAAGAGGCCTGACAAGAACCATGGGGCCAGACTGCTTCAGCAGGAAGTCTTGTCAACAAGGCTTTTGACTACAATGCAGGATGAAGTAACAATAGTTTTCAAAATTGAAGTCACAGTGAAGGACATGAAGACTCTTGTACACTGAGGAAGGCAGCACAGATGCAAGTGAAAAGACAGCAGGCTGCATCACTATGGTGGAAAGTAGGGCGCTCAAAATTAAGTCATTTGGGAACATATCAACCACATCCAAGAACTGATCCTGGAAAGCAAAGGCAACATTCACCTTAGTTGACCTAAGGAAGAGTTGTCTGCTGAATGAATGACCTCCAATGCAGGAAAAGGAGGTCATGGAATCACAAGAGCAGTAGGAGATAAGTGGTAGAAATGGAAATTAAGTTGGAGGTAGAAGAAGCAGGTAATTAAGAGAATGGAATACCCCCATCAGGGATGTTAGAAAGGTCATCCAGAAAGATAGACTTTTGCAGAGGAGCAGTTTTTGCATAGGAGAAGACGGGAGATAGAGAGACCAAAGATGAATGACTCCTATTATCCCATTTGACATGAAGCAGCAGCTCAATCAGACAAGAGTCGAGTTTTGACAGCTGTGGCTGCAGCACAATGAGATGAGAACTATTCCTAAGAATCACCAACTGCAGCACTGGCACAGCATTTCCACACACACCTCTAAACAGAAACAAGCAACCTTTTATCCAGCAAACATTCACTGAACTTTCCTGAGGTCTTTATACAAATGGAACTGTAAATGTGCATCCTTACCTATGGAAGACCTAAAGAAGCTATAGGATTTACAATCCTTGCCCACACACGTACACTGTGGCATGATTAAATTTACGGTAATACTTCCCTCAATAAACAAGAATAATTATGAGAAATATTACAAATCACATTAACTTTCAAAATATCTCATTACTAAAATCAACCAAAAGTATCCATTACTGTGTACTGGAAAAGTGACAAAATATTTACAAAGTAAACAACTCCATTTAAGGCTACGGAAAGAGCAAATTTATCTAAAGCTCCCATGTTAAGCAAAGGCAATACTTTGACAACCAAGTACAAATTACAAACAGAATTCATAATTATGAAACTGCTGAAACACAAATACATGAGTACTCATAATAGCGTGGATAACACACATGCCGCCAATCGAAAGGACAAAAGTTGCAAACTTTGAGATAAATTCACATAACACTGAACACAAGGCATGAAAGTGAAGTAAGATAAATGGACAAATGTGAAAGAAAACAAATGGCACACCACAATAAGGGGAATCAGCAGTAATAATCCTGGGTTGCCAACTGTAAAAACAACTCTGAAGCAGTCACACAGGAATAATGTCTCACCTTCCAGGTCAGCAGTTCATGAACTGGAAATGTGCCAGAACTTTTCCCCCGCCTTTAAGAGGTCTTCCAAGTTGGTGTGGCTGGCAACAGTTCTCACAGAGTGAGGCTAAATAAGACTAACAGGTTTCAAGTAACAAATGTAAAAAAAACAATGTTTTTACTGAGAAACTACTGAATATTCTACTGTATTTGCATATTATCTAGGGAAAAACTTTTTCTACACAAATTTTTTCCATACCACTGCCTCCTTAACCCAAGAGGTGCTGCGCGTCGCTAGAATCGATGTTTTATATGTTGCGCTAGGACGACGACAATATTATTGACGTTTATTTTTAAACATTGCTGTAAATTTAGTCCCTCCCCTCAGCTCTGTTTGAGTAATGTCAACAGTCTCACTGCCATTCAGCTCACTCTTAAACATAAAAGATGTCAGATTTCTCTTAATCACTTGTATAAAAATAGCAAAACTGTAAACCTTCCGTCAGCCCAGGGGGCAGGACCAGGGAGGCTTTTGTATCCTGAAGTTGAGCAACGGTTGAAGGTTTTTATAAAGCTTTATTTCGTGAATTTTGGAGATAATGGCTTTTGATGATGATGCTTATTCATTTTCATCAAATAGTGACATCGAGATACATAATTACAATGACAGTAACGATATTAATATTGGTTTTAAAGTTAGTGTGCATATGACGACCTTAACATACACACACACATAGGCCTATACACCCATTCAACCAATTAATAACTGTTGTATATTTCTGGCACTATTATAGGTGTTTCTTGAATAGCTAAGGAGTTATAAAAACATGAAAAAATTTGAAATTGTCTTATAAAATGCAAAAGCATAATACTGCCGTCACCCTCAAGTGGCATCCCCCTAGCATCTCTTGGGTTAATCTAAGCTGAGGAGGAACAAGCTCTTTACCCCTCTTGTATGAACCGTTACGCCCTTCTCCTCCAAAGAACTGTCCTAAGATGAAAGAGAGTGACTACATGAAAAAGTATTTGTGATTCCAGGTCCCTGCACTGTCAGCATATGAATGGCTTGTCTAGAGCCTGCTACTCAGTCCAAAGGTCCTAGGATTCTACTGGACATTTATAACCACCCAATGGAGAGCGAAAAAGAAGCGGGAGAATTGGAGTAAGTCTATTTCTGCCTTAATGAACCAGCAGAAATGATACAGCCTTAAGTTGCGGTCTACAATATGGACACTGTGAACACACGACGAATCTGCACTCTCACATCAGAAAGACTTCTCTTCCACCGTGCTGCAATACAGAGCGGGACTATTTGGGAAAGATATGGTGCCGCACCCAAGGGAGAATCACCGTGCAAAAGATATTATGTACCCTTTGAATGGCCACCATTAAACTTCTTGGGAAAGGTTAAAATGACCATTAAGAGCTAAGGATGATTATGAGAGGGTGGGTTACGATATGCTGTACCAATTCATGCAGGATCAAAAAGAGCTCTGAGGAGGGACAAAGCCCCTATGGTTAGGTAGGAAGCGGTGCCTTTCATCACGTTAGGAAATTCCATTTAAGCAAGGTTAAGAGGAGGCTCTAAGGGAACAAAGCCCACCCCCAACAGGTTGGATATACAGTGAACCCCGTATTCGCATTGTCAACGTTCGCGGACTCACGCATTCGCGGGTTTCTCCGTGGAACATATCTAGCCATCATTCATGGAAAAAATTCGCGATTCAGTATTTTTCACTGAGAAATATTACTGTATTTTCATATAATTTTCATGAATAAATGCACTTTTTGTGATAAAACTATTAAAATATTCAGGTATAAGCATTTTTACAGGGTTTTTCTGTGTTTAAGCTATCAAAATGGGCAGTTCTAAGTGTTTTTAGATGGGTTTTAAGCGTTCGCAGATTTGACCCATTCGCGGGCGGGGGGTGTGGGACGCATCCCCCGCGAATACAGGGGGTTCACTGTAGTAAGTTTGGTTCCATACATATTATAATAATGCAGCAAGGTTCTATCCATACTGTGAGAATGGTAAGGTACCTTCTGTGCCAAACTTTGGGAGGAGTATGGAATATGGACATTTTCTTGAGCTTTGGGCTTGCGAAAAAAAACGTGCTAACCACAAGAGAAACAGTTGTTATATGACCCAACTTTTTCAGTCCATCTGCAAACTAAAGACAATATAAATTAAACAACAAGGCTTTAAATTAGGGAGTTTCAGTAACAATAATCAAATACAGGGAACCAAAGTTTTTACCAGAAATTCTCAGCGAGTCTGAAATAAAACTTTTTTGCAACATACTTTGCACAAGAAATATACCTCTAAAATGTCCGGTTAAATTGTCGTTGTGGGTAATTACCCCATAAATGATCTCCGTCAGGATTAGCTAGCAGTCGCTGTAAGCCTAAGCTTCTTGTAAACTCACACAGTGGAGCTTTATAACAGACCTATCTTCGTGACATCCCATTAACCAACTTTTTAGCAGACGCTGTTGCTTATATTAAGGCTTACACTTGACAGCAACAGCAGGTTAATCTAGATAGGGACTATTTGTCCAATCATGAATTTTAAACAGCCGTTTGGACAGGCATATAGGCCTAGATGTCCAAGTTTCAGTTGAATATAATTCCTAGGTCTCAAAGTCTGACTAAGCTACATATTACATAACCTCGCACAAACAGCCTGCGAAGGGGTATTGGGCAAATGCCACAAACGTACCCTGGACGAACGAAAACAGTCTATTAAGAATTAAACACCGTAGGCTAATAATTCTCTCTCTCTTTCGTATATTTAGGCATCAGGCTACGTCAGACTCGACGAACCGCTTCCAAATGTCGAACAATATTCGGCCAAGGGTGGAAAATAGCCTGAAGCGACCAAAATCGGCTACCCACGGACAAATATTAGGTCCGGTCTAAAGGTCTCGCCTACAAAATTTCAAGAAGTGGAGTGGCAGGCTAGACTGAAACCAAACAACGACGTCAAATGTAACAACTTTCTACACTCTGTATAAATGTCACCGGAATTTGGCAACGGTAATATTCTATAGAGTAAAAAAAAATACTTTCAAACTTACCCATTGCGCTTAAAAATAATCCCACGGCATCGCTCTTACTGGCTTTGTTTTTGTCCGCCATGTTTGCGGCGTCTGCTGTGTTATA